>NC_090266.1:890459943-890597443 GCF_040414725.1 Anabrus simplex
CTCTTGTCGGAAATCACCCAATACAAATCATGTTTCTTTCCTTCCGTTATTTTCCAGTTCACATATCACGTACTCCTGGTGTGGGTTCCGTACTCTAACTGGAGCCATACCAGAGACTTACAGCCTACGCTCTCTCCTTTACATCCTTATCACAACCCCTAAGTACCCTTTTTACTACACGAATAGATTTGTAACCTTCATTTACAATCTCGTTAATGTGATTACCCCAATGAAGACGTTTCCTTATATTAACACATATACGTCCGCCTCCGTAGCGTAACGGTTAGTGTTATTAGCTGTCATCCTCGGGGGCCGGGGTTCGATTCCCGGTACTTGTATAAATTTAAGAATGGCAGGAGGGTTGCTATGTGGATAAAAATAATACATGCAGCTCACCTGCATTGGGGGTGTGCCTGAAAAGAGCTGCACAACATCGGGACGAGGACACGAGTATATCTTCTTTTTGACACACATATACTTACAGTGATCCCCATGAGGTACTATAAGCCCATCAACCCAATAATGTAAACTGAGAGGACTTCCCCCGTGGTAAAATATACAGCCTGATTTCTCATCCCGTTTACCTCATACCATTGTCTCCTGACCATCTCGCATTGTCATTTTTTTTTTTTTGACTCTCACTATCCTGTAACGTATTTGGTACTCTATACAGTTTAACTTCAACCGGATTTTTAAAATCTGTGACTCCATTTCTTTACTCACATCATTTATATGTATGCTATTTGTTTTACGTCGCACTGACACAGATAGGTCTTATGGCGACGATGGGATAGGAAAGGCCTAGGAATGGGAAGGAGGTGGCCGTGGCCTTAATTAAGGTACAGCCCCAGCATTTGCTTGGTGTGAACGTGGGAAACCACGGAAAACCATCTTCAGGGCTGCCGACAGTGAGGTTCGAGCCCACTATCTCCCGGATGCGAGCTCACAGCTGCGCCCTCCTAACCGCACGACCAACTCACCCGGTTTTATATGTATGAAGACGTAAATTTCCAATAATACTGCATTGACGGACACCCCCTCCCCAGGGTGGGATAATGCTTCATCTAGTCTTTTTATCTGAGATTTTTGTGTAGAAATTAGCCACCCATTCAACCACTCTTTTGTCTAGTCCAATGGCCCTCGTAGTCTCCCATGGTCTACTCTATCAGAAATCTTGGATAGGTCAATAGCGATACCAGTTGCCAGGAATGGACATCTCGGACACATTCTGGATCATGGTCCTCCTTGCGCCCAGGAAGCTAGGACTATACAATCCACCTGTGGTCCCTAACACGATAAAGGGCAGATTCCTTCTGGGATTGTATGTAAGCAGGGTAGCATCCTGCTTCACAGAATTTTTACCGGGCACGCTCAGGACGTTTTAAGCAAGCCTCAGACCTATGGGAGTAACGGAGTCCCACTTTAATTTGACAGGCGAGGGACAACTTGGAAACAACTTGGCGAACGAAATGGAATTCGAAGGGGAGCTATCAATATTAATGGGGCTTATGGAGGACAGAAAGACTGGCTGAATCAGCAAACAGGATGCTCCTGGATGTGTCAGGTATTAATAATATCCGCATAAGGGGAAATAACTGGGAAAGATAGCAGATTATAAAGTCTGCTTAACAGGTGTTCAAAAAAAAGGAAGGGCAGAGTGCGGGGTAGGACTGTTCATCACGGATACTATTGCACGCAACATAGTTTCTGTTGGACACGTAAATGAGTGAATGGTGTGCGTAGATTTAGTAGTTGGAGGAATTACGATGCGAATTACCTCAGTCTATTTACCATTTGAGCGTGCAGATAAGGATGACGTTGACAAGTTTTATGAAGCGCTGAGTGACATCGTTGTCAGGGTCGACAGGATAGTGCTACTGGGCGATATCAATGAGAGAGTGGGAAATATAAGTGAGAATATGAGAAGGTGATGGGTAGATGTGGGGGAGATATTGAACTTAATAAGAATAGGAAGCGCTACTGGACTTTGCTACTATGGCATTAGCAGTCACAAATACATTCTACGAGCATAAGGCTATTCGCAGCTATACATGGGGGGAAATTAGCGGCACCAGATACATAATAGGCTAGCCTATGTCAAAACACGACTTTGAATCATTCAGAAAATGTTAGTACTGAGGGGGTATTCCGGGGATTTTTTGATGATACAGACCGCCATCAGATCTCTAGGCTTAGGATAGAGAAAGTGACATCTGTCTGCAGACGAATAAGGGAGAAAATCTTCCGGAACGAGGAAATTAGACAGAAGTGCATGGGTATGGTTAATGAACAGTTCCAAACAATAGACAGTGAACAGGTTCAGGACATAGAAAAAGAATGGGTGGCATACAAAGATCCGGTATTAGAAAAAGCAAGGGAATTCCTATGAAAAACTGTGTGCACAGATTGGAAAGAGCGATAATCTTGGTGGAATACGAAGCGAGAGCGGATTGTAAACGTAAAAGGAAGGCGTATCAGAAGTGGCTCCAAACACGGACTAATGCAGACAGGAAACTGTACATACGTAAAAGAAACACAGCGAAATAAAGATTTGTTGAATTCCCAAATATGTCATAGGGAAATGTAGGTAATGACCTGGAAAGGCGTGGTCAAGCGGCAGGGAAACCTCTCTGGACAGTAATAAAGGATCTTAGAAAGGGAGGGAAAGAAGAAATGAAAAGTGATTTGCGGCAACCAGATGAACGCTTATAGCAGATCTCAGAGAATCACTGGACAGGTAGAAGGAATATTTCAAAAGTCTTCTCAACGTAAAGGAAAATATGCCACGAACAATGATGGCCACGGGGATAAGGACAATGATGACAGTCAAATTAACCTTGAGGAAATGGAAAGGGTGGTAAGGAGACTCAATTGCCATAAACCAGCAGGAAGAGAGTGAACTGGATCTGAAATGGTGAGATATATCGGGAAGGTAGGGATGCAATAGCTTCACATATTAATAAGACTATCATTGAATATTAGTTCTGATTGGACAAAAGCAGTAACGGTGCCTAACTACGAGGGCAGATCAAAAAATAATTTGCACTTCCCAGTTATGGACATTTATTACACCACCTATACAACAGCAACACCACTATAACGACATACACTGTAATGTCACTTTTCCACATAGTTTCCAAAAGACTCCAAACATTTCTGCGAACGCACAACCAACTTGTTGATGCCGGATGCATAGAAACTTCCTCCAGCGTTCTGCAACAACTCGGAGACAGCGTCCTTCACCTCCTCATCGGTCTGGAAACGTCGATCACCGAGCTCCGTTTTGAGCTTATCGAACAGATGAAAATCACATGGCGCTAGGTCGGGACTGCAGGGTGGATGTTGCCAGACCTCCCACTTGAATCGTTGCAGCAGTTCTCTCGTTTGGCGGGCCTTGTGAAGTGTTGCGTTATCGTGCAACAAAATCACACCGGCTCTCAATTTCCCCCGGCGCTTCCCTTTAATCGCTTTACGCAACCGCTGCAATGTTTCACAATACGACGCCGCGTTGATCGTCGTTCCTTTCGGCATGAATTCCACGTGCAGCAAACCCTCCATGTCAAAGAACACTGTCGCCATAACCTTACCAGCTGAAGGTTGAACCTTGGCCTTCTTTCGTTGTGGTGATGAGGGGTGCACCCATTCCACTGATGTTCTCTTCGTTTCGGGGGTGAAGTGGTGGACTCGCGTTTCGTCGCCTGTGACGATGCGCCGCAGAAACCCGTTGCCGTCTGCGGCATAGCGTTGCAAAAATGCCAGGGAGGATTGGAAACGTTGTCTCTTGTGCTCATCGGTGAGAAGACGTGGGACCCATCTTTGACACAGCTTACGATATCCAACGTCCTCGTGAACAATGGCGAACACACTGCCATACGACATGTTCAGCTGCCTCGCGATTTCTCTCAGTTTAATGCGCCGGTTCTGTCTAATGATAGCATTCACACTTTGCACGGGTCCTGGACGTTGCGGGCCTGTCTTCGCGATGGTTGTCCGTGATATCCGTGCGTCCGGCTTCGAATTGCTGACACCACTTTACGATACCTTGCCGGGAAATGGCCCGCTCCCCATACACAGCACTAATTTCACGATGAATGTCCGTACAATTCTTCCTTTTGGCCCATAGGAATCGGATTGTCGCACGCACCTCATATTTGGAGTGAACATCCAGTTGACACGCCATTGCATTTGGCCGCTATTCATACAATACTAGACGAGACACCACAGCGACCTGCCCAACAGACGTGTGGGGAGTGTCTGTCCCTTTCTCCGCTGTGCCCACGTTTGCGACAAACAGCTCGCTGCTGTAGCACGTTAGTGCAACTAAACGTTTGATCCACCTACGTATAAACAAAGGAACAGAAATGATTTCAACAACTATTGCAGCATTTCGAGAATTAGTATACATGGCAAGGTGTTCATGGGCATTTTGAAACGGAGGGTGCGATCAGTGGTTGAGTAAGATGAAAGCCAGTGTGGGTTCAGACTAGAGAGTGGCTGTCAGAATCAGATTTTGGGTATGCGCCAGGTAAATGAAAAATACAACGAGAGGAATAGACAGTAAGTTATGTTTATGTTTCGTATATCTAGAGAAGGCATATGGCAGAGTACCAAGGGAAATGATGTTTGCCGTACTGTGGGATTATGGGATTAAGGGTAGATCATTAAAAGCTATCAATGGCACTTACGTTGAAAACGGAATTGCAGTGAGAGCAGGTGCTAGAATGATTTCTTGGTTAAAAGTACTTACAGAGGTAAGACAAGGGTGTAATATTTCACCTTAGCTGTTCATAGTTTACATGGCTCGTCTACTGAAAGGTACAAAGTTGCAGGAAGAGATTCGGTTGGGTGGAAATGTAAAAAGCAGTTTCGCCTGTGCCGAAGATTTTGTATTAATGGCAGACTGTACTGAAAGACTGCAATCTAATATCACGTAACTTGATAAAAGGTGCTACGAGTATGCTACGAAAATTAGCCTTTCCAAAACACAGGTGATGTCGGTAGGGAAGAAACATATCATAATTTAATTTCAGGTTGGGTACAAACAACTGGAACAGGTAGATCATTTCAGGTATTTAGGATGCGCATTCTTCCAGAATGGTAAGATAGTAAGTAAGAATATAACGGTGCAACAAAGCTAACGCAGTGAGCTCGCAATTGCGATCAACAGTATTCTGTAAGAAAGAAGTCAGATCACAAACGAAGCTATCCTTAAACAAGTCTGTTTTCAGACGAAATTTGCTTTAGAGGAGTGGAAGATGGGTGGATTCAGGATATCTCATTCACAAGTTAGAGGTAACAGACATGTAATTTCCTGTAGCTATTTTTTTTGCTATTTGCTTTACGTCGCACCGACACAGATATGTCTTACGGCGACGATGGGATAGGAAAGGCCTAGGAATTGGAAGGAAGCGGCAGTGGCCTTAATTAAGGTACAGCCCCGACATTTGCCTGGTGTGAGAATGGGAAACCACGGAAAACCATCTTCAGGGCTGCCGGCATTGGGGCTCGAACCCACTATCTCCCGATTACTGGATACTGGCCGCACTTAAGCGACTGCAGCTATCGAGCTCGGTGTAGCTATTTCAAACGGGTTTCAGCCCTCATAGGACAGACTCTCGGATGAGGGCGGGCGGCTTCTACCGTGTACAGGTTACTGCATGTTATTGTATCGTATGTGAGTTGCGGGGATATTGCAACAGGAACACTCAGTCCCCGAGCCAAGGGAATTAACCATTTAAGGTTGAAATCTCTGACCCTGTCAGGAAGTGCACCCGGAGCCCTCTGAATCAAAACACACTGCGCTGACCATCCGGCCAAAGAGCTGGACGTATCAGCACTAAGGATAATATATCCTTTGTCTATAGAAAGAAAAGGGTGTTTCCCGAAGTAGTAGAAATAAACATACCATATCGCTCCCTGAGTCGCCTTTCTGGGAGTTGTTTGCGGGTGACGTGAATGCCCGCTCTGTAAAGTATAGTTTGGATTTTAAAATGTATGATTTCTTCCACCTATGTCAAAGAATCATTTGTATGTGAATTTATCTAAAGAACTTGATATTTAAAGCTGCTCTTCATATACATTATTTCAGTAGTATAAATCCCTTTCGCGGCGCTCGCAAATAACCGATCGTGACAAATGAGCACTCAAAAGAAAGATAATAGACATTAGCAGTGACGAATTGCACTCTCATTTCATAAATATCGTTAATTTCTTTAAAAAAATTATTTTAAAAATTGTACGAAGTGTGCGATTGGCAAATACTGTTGCTGTAGGAAAATACGCGCCGTCATTGCTGACCACTTCACATTTTGGCCGCTGGGGCGCCTGTTTTATGTCATTATAACATGAGTTAAGAAAATAATGGTAGTAAAACTAAAAATTACTTTCGGAACATTCGTCAGTATAATAATGCACTTCCATTTCCTTCCGTTCAAGTGGATACCATATTAATGTTTAAAGAAATCAAAAATTACATTAAGTGGTAAGTAAAACTATGGAATATTGAAGTGATTTGTGTATTCCTTAGTTCACCAGAGGGCTACTCCACCACACACTTTATGAACATGCGAGATTTCTCGCACGGTCCCCTAGTCAGAATATACTTGAGAAAGTTAATTTCTCGAACTAGGCCTACTCTAGGGCAGGCGTGTACTTGACATTTTGACTTCATTTGTTTCCACAAGAAGTATACATGATGTATGGGCATTACTTTAATTTCAAGAACACCACTGACGAGTGTTGGATGCATTGCTACCAAACAAAGACTCGAAATATCACTATAAAAATAACAAAACTCTCCTGCGCTCCGCTACGAAAGTAAAAGATGCCGCTACCATCAAAACATAAACAATCCCATATTTTTTAATTATGAGCTTTATTTCATATTTAGTGAAGCGATTATAAGTCGAAGGCCGAAGTGATGATGTCGACAGCTGTCATTACGTCGGCTTGTTTTAGGCGACGTTGTCGTCGTACGACAAACTTATCGACAAATTCTGTGATACTAAATGAAAGAATACATGTAAAACAGAGTATGTACGATAGCTGAAGTTTAAAGTTGTGAAACTGATACATTTACTAAACTTGTTTGATTACCAATGGAAAGTCATATAATTATTATTGTGTCCATTTCGTAAAACAAACTTTACCTGGAACAGGTATCATATATTCGTGATTTTGAAGTGGATTTCTCTCTTTGATAATGTATCAGTTACGGATGGTATTTCTTGCAATAGCTATATTACGTGAAATGGTTTTCATTTTTCACGGCCTGCAAATCACTTTTTAATGTGTTCTAAAAACGCGATAAAAAGCGAAATTTACTCAAACAGTGAAATTTACTCTAAAATTCGATGTAAATGCGAAACCGACGAATTTTTCTGATATAACATTATATATGTTTTTATTCATCTTCGGGAAACTTAAACTGAGGAGTCTGTTCGCCCATTGAGAGCTGGCTGTTAAGCTCAGGTATCCAAAGTCTGTCCAAGCAGCTCTGTAACGTGTATGGCGTCCTACCGAGATTGTTGATGCTGAAAGATATTTTAGTACACACAATTTTATTGTGATAGGAGAACACGAATGACAGATTATAACATTCAGGTATGTTCTTACGATTTCTTTCAACAGTGTTACTGATTCATGAAACATGACTTGAGTTAATTTTCTATTTTTTTCTTGTTATTTCCTGATTATGAATCAATACGAATGTGTTTACTTTCTGTTATGCTTTAGCCTATATCAGTACGTACAATTGTGTTACACTTTGTGCATGTCTATTTTATTATGTGCTCCATGCACATGCGATTTTATAAAGACGGCACCTATTGTCAGAATTAATTCGAATTCCATTTGTTCCCCTCAAAGCGCTAAATTTCAACTGTATAGGCCTAATCCCTACCAAACGCTAAATGTACAAATCAAAATTCTAAATTTCTCATTTAAACACGCTAAAATCGCAACACGCTTTTTCTACTCCAGCATTTCTACGAGGCAACGTTTACAACAATTTAACTAATTTGTCAATGTTTCACAAAGCAGTTACCTTAAAAATCTTCGCCTTCAAAACAGACAAACCTGTGAGCAACTTTTAAACGTTATTTTTACAAATTATTCAACTTAAAATTGAAATAATATTAAAAGCAGGAAAAAATCGCTACATTATCTCTTTTCCATTTTCCATATACTGTATTACCATTCTCTTTCACAAAGAACCAATTGCCGCTAAATTCAGCAAGAATTATGTTTTCTATGTGGAGTAATACCTGGCGTACTACCTGGCTATACCACCATGACAACAATTATTTATCTTAATAAAGGCCTTTCCTGTCCCATCGTCACCGAAAACCTACTCCATGGCTAAATTACAGAATTGGTAATACAATTAAACCCGAATTAATTACGTACGCGTTATAGGGTCAGCAAGCTATTTTGTCCAATACGATCGCAAGTACATTTAAAATAACTGATAATCTGTGTTCCTTATAGACGTGAACGTGAAGCTCATTTGGATCAAACATATCGAGTGAGTTGTCTGCCTGGCACATGCCACGTAACTGTTATCCATTCAGAAGATGGTGGGTTCGAAAACCACCTCTGGAAGCAATGAAAATGGTTTTCTATTTTCTCACCAGGTAAATGGTGGGGCAGTATCTTAATAAAGGCCTTTCCTGTCCCATCGTCACCGAAAACCTACTCCATGGCTAAATGGTTAGCGTGCTGGCCTTTAGTCACAGGGTCCCGGGTTCGATTTCCGGCAGGGTCGGGAATTTTAACCATCATTAGTTAATTTCTCTAGTACGATGGCTGGGTGTATGTGTCATCTTTATCATCATTTCATTCTCATCACGACGCTCAGGTCGCCTACGGGAGTCAAATCGAAAGACTTGCACCTGGCGAGCCGAACATGTCCTCGGACACTAAACGCCATTTCATTTCACATATCTGAGTTAGTGTCCTACTGCCCTGAACTACAAACAAGACACTGCACAGTACACCGGAAGTGGGAATAAGCAGCATCTCCCTGAAGTAAGTGTGGTTAAACTCGACCAAATACGCTGCGAATCGCTGTGGTTTGGAAATACAACTGCTCAGTTTTAGTCCCCTCGACCTCTCATGGTGTGTATTTTAGTAATGATACGCACAATCAGTGCTAACCAATTTCCAAATAGGTCGCCTCAGTTCCTTGCACATTCTTCATGTCCATGTGATAAGGTTATTTTAGCAATACACCGCTACTGTACCAGCTATTTACAATTGCTTAAACTCATTCATGTTAGGAGGTACCATATAAATACAGTTATTCTATCAGGAGTATTTAAGGTCTTAAGAAAGTACACTGACTGACAGAGCAAATGCAACACCAAGAAGGAGTGGTCAGAACTTTATGCCAATTGCAGGGTAGACTGACGTCACTGAGGTATGCTCATGATGTGAAATGCGCCGCTGTGCTGCGCACGTAGCGAACGATAAATGGGACACGGCGTTGGCGAATGGCCCACTTCGTACCGTGATTTCTCAGCCGACAGTCATTGTAGAACGTGTTGTCGTGTGCCACAGGACACGTGTATAGCTAAGAATGCCAGGCCGCCGTCAACGGAGGCATTTCCAGCAGACAGACGACTTTACGAGGGGTATGGTGATCGGGCTGAGAAGGGCAGGTTGGTCGCTTCGTCAAATCGCAGCCGATACCCATAGGGATGTGTCCACGGTGCAGCGCCTGTGGCGAAGATGGTTGGCGCAGGGACATGTGGCACGTGCGAGGGGTCCAGGCGCAGCCCGAGTGACGTCAGCACGCCAGGATCGGCGCATTCGCCGACAAGCGGTGGCAGCCCCGCACGCCACGTCAACCGCCATTCTTCAGCATGTGCAAGACACCCTGGCTGTTCCAATATCGACCAGAACAATTTCCCGTCGATTGGTTGAAGGAGGCCTGCACTCCCGGCGTCCGCTCAGAAGACTACCATTGACTCCACAGCATAGACGTGCACGCCTGGCATGGTGCCGGGCTAGAGCGACTTGGATGAGGGAATGGCGGAACGTCGTGTTCTCCGATGAGTCACGCTTCTGTTCTGTCAGTGATAGTCACCGCAGACGAGTGTGGCGTCGGCGTGGAGAAAGGTCAAATCCGGCAGTAACTGTGGAGCGCCCTACCGCTAGACAACGCGGCATCATGGTTTGGGGCGCTATTGCGTATGATTCCACGTCACCTCTAGTGCGTATTCAAGGCACGTTAAATGCCCACCGCTACGTGCAGCATGTGCTACAGCCGGTGGCACTCCCGTACCTTCAGGGGATGCCCAATGCTCTGTTTCAGCAGGATAATGCCCGCCCACACACTGCTCGCATCTCCCAACAGGCTCTACGAGGTGTACAGATGGTTCCGTGGCCAGCGTACTCTCCGGATCTCTCACCAATCGAACACGTGTGGGATCTCATTGGACGGCGTTTGCAAACTCTGCCTCAGCCTCGTACGGACGACCAACTGTGGCAAATGGTTGACAGAGAATGGAGAACCATCCCTCAGGACACCATCCGCACTCTTATTGACTCTGTACCTCGACGTGTTTCTGCGTGCATCGCTGCTCGCAGTGGTCCTACATCCTACTGAGTCGATGCCGTGCGCATTGTGTAACCTGCATATCGGTTTGAAATAAACATCAATTATTCGTCCGTGCCGTCTCTGTTTTTCCCCCAACTTTCATCCCTTTCGAACCACTCCTCCTTGGTGTTGCATTGTCACTGTCAGTCAGTGTACATTTTGTTTTGCAGTAAAACGGGAAGTTTTCAAGTACTGAAGACAGTTCATTGGGTTAATTGTCTACAGTCGATATCAAGTATGGCCTAGAAATGGAGGAAGGAATTCACAATGATAGAAGCTGTCTGTATGCAACAGGCTTATCGGGCCAATTTGCATTTCATGAGGCTCATCTACGGCTCACATTAAATTCTCTTCATTTAGACGTTTTGCACATGTCACTGAAATTTAGAATAGATCATTAGATTTCTTTAATTATGTAAATATATTCATCTACACGCTTCCCTATATAATCAATTTAAATACGCAGATGGAAAGGAATTGCAGTGATTAATCAAACAAACAGTTAACCACGTTTATCGCCCACTGCTCCGGTCCATAAAAGTAGCCTTTCCTATTTCTGGTTAGCAGAATGGAACCTCATCAGGACATCTGTAGAGTTATTTAAGTTGCTATATACACTGCATATATAAGATGCCACATAAGATGCGATTTAAGAAATAATTAATATCCCCACTCCCCCTACCCCAAAAGAAAATTGAATTATAACTTTAACATTTCAAGTTAGCTTAAATATACTGGCAAACAATTTCAAGGGTAAATTAATTCATGAGTCAGAGGACTACTAGCAAAGCGCGCACGGGTAAGTATAAGGTGTGAATAATCTAAAATTTTCAACCCAAATAATTCTGAAATGGAAGGCGCTATTGATATGCTGTTTTCAAATAAATGAAGATTTAAATTTCTAGTACTAGGACATTTACGTCAATGTGACTTTTCGATCCGGCGACCTGTTTGGTCCAAATGTTTCGGTCCCTCTATGCTTTGATCATTGTTTAATTTCGGTCACGTGGTTTCATTTACATATAATATATCCTGTGAACGTCAAACGAAATTCGGATGTTATGCTTGCTGCTGTTGCTTAAAGGGGCCTTACATCTAGGTCATAGGCCCTCGGAAGTTATAACAAAACGTAATTGTAAAGTAAAGTAAACTCGTGTCCTCATCCCGACGTGGTGCAGCCCTTTTCTCAGGCACATCCTCAATGGAGGTGAGCTGCATGTACCATTTCGACCACATCCCAACCTTCCTACCATTCTGTCCACGGGCACGGCAGTTAATAGCACTAACCACCACGCTACGGAGGCGGAAAGTAAATGAACGGTAATATAACATGGCTAAATTAATTTGCTCCATTAAAAATAATGCTATGCTGATCTTGACTACATTTAGCTACCATTTCCACAAGTTTAACAAGCAGAGATCACGTAGTTATTGGAGATGTGAGGACAGAGAATCACGCACAGGAACATGCACGAGTGGAGGTGACCTTACTAGATCTTACTAGACGGTACTGACTGTCCAACACAGCCATTTTGCTGATGTGAAAGGCGATGTGCTCTAAAACGGCATGCCGCAGACCAGGTAAATGAATCTCCAAGATAAACTGTTCTTATTGCTGTATCACAAGTCACGAAGGATAAAGTTATCATGACGTTGTCAGAAAAAAAATACCCTAAAACGGCATTTCAACAGAAGTGAAATCCATGGCAGACAGCTAAATCCTCAACAGTTCATATAGTTATCTATTATCCACGGTAGTGCACGAGATCACATATTCCCGTTTGTATATGCTCTAATATCAAGAAAACGGCGGATACGTATGTGGAGCTTGTTTCTTTCTTACAATTTGATTTACGTCGCACCGACACAGATATTTATAATGGCGACGATGGGATAGGAAAGGCCTAGGAGTGGGGAGGAATCGACTGTGGCCTTAATTAAGGTACAGCCCCAGCATTTGCTTGGTGTGAACATGGGAAACCACGGAAAACCATCTTCAGCACTGCCGGCCGTGGGCTTCGAACCCACTATCTTTTGAATGCAAGCTGACAGCTACGTGATTGTATCCGAAAGGTACCAAATCCAAAAGTTCGAAAAATGACAAAAATGAGTTCTAGATATCAGCAGCGTCTTCACTACCTTTAGAATGCAATGTCGGTGTATTTTTACCGAAAAAGAATCAAATGCTGCCAAGAGTTGTCTCTCAATTTATGTTTCATACCAAAAAGTACCAAATCCATCGAGAGTTTCACAGCAAAATTTACCCCCCCCCCCCCATGGCACTACAGCCCTTGAAGGGCCTGGGACTACCGAGCGACCGCTGCTCAGCCCAAAGGCCTGCAGATTACGAGGTGTCGTGTGGTCAGCACGAGGAATCCTCTCGGTCGTTATTCTTGGCTTTCTAGACCGGGGCCGCTATCTCACCGTCAGATAGCTCCTCAATTCTAATCACGTAGGCTGAGTGGACCTCGAACCGGCCCTCAGGTCCAGGTAAAAATCCCTGGCCTGGCCGGGAATCGAACCCGGGGCCTCCGGTTAAGAGGCAGGCACACTACCCCTACACCACGGGGCCAGCAGCAAAATTTACCGGATCGTAATTCAATTACATTGGTAGAACTTCGAAAATTGAGCGTTATGTTACACGGTGTTCCATATTCCCGTTGAAGGAGTGGTCTTTGATACTTGATAAATACATAAGCAAAGTTATATTTCATTAGTAGTGCGGGTTTTTACCTATAAAATTTGTTCAGGTGGATTTGGTACCTTTTGGAAACAAGCTCCTCGTAGCCTATATATTAAGCAATTGTTGAAAAAGCACAATAAATGCACAATAACTTCGCGTCTCATAGAATTATGATGGACTTTGAATAGGCGATATGCAGGCCACGACAGTAGAATTTTCCGGAGAGCAGATTAAGGGCTGCCTGTTTCTCTACCTACAAGCACTATAGAAGCTCACTGCAGCAAATGAGCGACAACCGACAGCGAGGTACGACAACAAGCTAGCATGGTTTCTGGTTTCCTTGTAGTGAAGTTCGGTAAATGAAATTAAGTTACTTCAGATTGCATAGCGGAACGTCATGATGACTACTTGTAGGTCTTAAGAGATTATATAGACAGTTTATACGTGACCGGTATACGTGGACGACGAAGGCGAAGAGCTCGACCAGCACTGTCTCCTATGGAATTACATAATCCCCGTGTATTATTGTTAATACAATTATTATTATTATTATTATTATTATTATTATTATTATTATTATTATTATTATTCATTTCAAGAGCTATTATAGACGTAATAATGTAAGGACTATGAGCCAGCTCCGCGGTGTAGGGGTAGCGAGCCTACCACTCATCTGGAGGCTCTGGGTTCGATTCCCAGCCAATGTAGGTATTTGAACCCTGGATTGCAGGCAGAAATGGATCCAACTAAGCCTCATGAGATTAACTGTTACGAGAGGCAGTGGATCTGTCAAGAGAGCTAACCAATACGGCTGAATACATGTCACTCCAGTATCAGAAAGCCATCTGACCGGGGAGCAGGCCAAGACCCTAATAGGCTGTAGCGATAAGGGTATGTGGCTAGGTGGGTGGGTGAGTTATTTAGTTTGTTTGTTTGTTTCTTTCTTTCTTTCTTTCTTTCTTTCTTTCTTTCTGAAACGTCTATAATGAAACTATAGCGTTTATGAACTAGGGTGTTCTTAAATAAATAAGTACCGTAAATAAAATCTATAAACGGAAAGTTACAAATTAGTTAATGTGTGAAGCATAATCAAATAATCGACTATTTAATGATTCTCACGTTGTTCAACGTAACAGTTGGCGTTTTCCTGTTTAAGTAAACATAATATAAACAATATAAACAATATTATGTCCCTCCAAAGGCCTCATATTCTGAATACAAAGTAAACTCATTTCCTTATCCCGAGGCGGTGCAGCTCTTTCTCTGTACACCTCTAATGGAGGTGAGCTGCACGTACCTTTTTAATGACATGCCAGCCCCCCCCCCTCCCGGAAATTTTAAATTTTGGCAATACTGGCAATCGTACACGGGCTTCCGAGGACGGCAGCCAATAGCGCTAACCGTCACACTACGGAGGCGGACACACTGTGAATGATCAACACTCTGTTTGGTTCTTGCCCGTGTTTCGGGGTCATGCCAGATGCGCCCGTGCCGCACGCAACCCGTGCCACAAGCGACAGCAATTTTAATTTAACAAGCTATGCCATCATCCAAAATAAGGCAGGCTAAACCAGAACAAGGAAATGTTAGATGATGATGATGATGATGTTTGTTGTTTAATGGGGCCTAACATCTAGGTCATTGGCCCCGAAAATGTTAGAAAATAGGCCAAACATTTATAGCACTGCTTACCAGGTTGAGAATTAAATTTGCCTTTGTTTTGTTCAAATAGTGAATGAACTACTATAACCACAAACCGTGCACAACATTTAATTATGTACGCTGAATTAGTCGTCGGTAAGAAAAAAATGAAATGGCGTATGACTTTTAGTGCCGGGAATGTCCGAGGTCATGTTCGGCTCGCCAGATGCAGGTCATTGTTTTGACGCGCATAGGCGTCATGATAAGGATAAAATAACGGAGACGACATATAAACCCAGCCCCTGTGCCAGCGGAATTAACCAATAATGGTTAAAATTCCCTATCCTGCCGGGAATCGAACCAGAGACCCCTGTGACTAAAGGCCAGCACGCTAACCTTTCAGCCATGGAACCGGCGTCCTCGGTAAATACAGCCGATATAAATATTTACGGAGAACAATCCCAACCACTGCGTGAAAGTTTTATAAATAATAATTAATGAGTACATTTCTATGTCGAAAGTTCAAATAAAACACGCATATATTATAACACACACACACACACACAGAGGTAATATCTAAAACCAGCTCAAGGACTCATCGCTGAAAACTAAGTCAGTGTACTATATAGTTTGGAATGCCATTAATAGAGATACACCTCTCCAAAAGAAAACATAGATGGGTCATAAATAATGCAAAAGATATTTAAGGCCAAAACCCTAAGAATTCGAGGGAAAGTACACAATCAGGTAATTCTATACTCAATACTACAATAACAAATGTTCAGTTATAGTTTAACGAAGATTATGTTTGTAAATAATAATAATAAGAATAATAATGATCTTATTAGTTTTACGTCACACTAACTCATTTTACGGTTTTTTGAGACGTCGACATGCTGGAATTTAGGCCGCGTGAGTTATTTTACGTGCCAGTAAATCTACCAACAGGAGGCCGACGTATTTGAGCACCTTCAAATACCACCGTACTGAGTCAGAATCGAATCTGACAAGTTGAGGTCAGAAGGCCAACGCTTCAACCGCCTAAGCCACTCAGCCCAGTGATTATATTTGTTTTACAGTTACCTTATCTATCAACACAGTTCTTGGGAATCATGAAGTTCAGTCCCTGGATTTTTGAGAAACAGAAATGACAGAGCAGTATCTTCCTAAGTCGCTGTTGAAGAATTTACTGCGGGAAGCTGGTAGTTTCTTACAACACGAAATATGGCGATGGGTTTAAGATTTTTATGTTTATATTATTGCTAGTTGCTTTACGTCGCACCGACACATATACGTCTTATGGCGACGATGGGACAAGAAAAGGCTAGGAGTGGGAAGGAAGCGACCGTGGCCTTAATTGAGGTACAGCCCCAGCATTTGCCTGGTGTGAAAATGGAAAACAACGGAAAACCATTTTCAGGGCTGCCGACAGTGGGGTTCGAACCTACTATCTCCCGAATACAGGATACTAGCCGCACATAAGCGACTGCAGCTACCGAGCTCGGTGGTTTAAGTTTTATCCTACAACATGCCCAAATAGGGAAATGCATTTCCATGTCTGGGAGAAGTTACCAAACAAGTTATCTCAGTGCGTTATGGCACTGCCTTTACGGATATTCCGGGAGATGGCTGGGTTCGAATCCCCTGTCGGCCATCCTCGAAAATGTTCATTTCCAGCCAAATGCCGGGATGGTACCTTCCTCATGGCCACGACCACTTCCTTACCATTTCTAGCCCGTACAATTACACCCACACAGTAGTAGAGGATGGTTGCCTAGTTGTACTTCCTCTTAAAACAATAATTACCACCACCACCACCATCACCTCACACAGTAGTACATGTAGCTCATTTCCGTGGAGTGCACCGGGAAAAAGGAGCTACATATCTGGCGAGCCGAACATCGTCGTTGCCGGGACAAAACGCCCTACGTGATAATATTTTTGGAGATATACTGACCCGCAGCACATACAATATGAAGAGCGAGAATGCCTTGGCAATATTCACACAATGTTGCACCTTAGATGACAGAACCTTACCGGCCAAAGTTCTAAGCTAAAATATTTCACATAGGAGGGTTTTTACCGGCAGCGACGACATGTCCTCGGTCCTCCAGGCACTAAAAGTCTTGCGCTAAAAATGAAATTTGAAGACGTTCAGAGTAATCATAAGAAGTGATAGCATTAATTCAGATAGTTTGAAGTTTAATGAGATCATGTTACGTAATCAAACCACATTCCAGTATATACCGCATGGAGGGTAACTATGCACCGAATTAACACAGTAGATCTTGGAGAGAGGATCACAATGCCATAATTTTCAAGTCTCATGCTTGCACCGTTACGCTAAGACTTGGGAGAAAGGAGACGAGCTGCTCGAATTAACGGTATGTTCCGAGCTGTCACTGGAGAGATGGCGTGGAATGACATTGGTAGACGAATAAGTTTGAGTGGTGTTTTTAAAAGTGGCAAAGATCACAATATGGAGATGAAGTTGGAATTCAAGAGGACAAATTGAAGCAATTATTCGTTTATATGAAATTAGATATGCCTTTGCTCGAAAGATGTAGTTATTGTAGTGCACTATATCTTCTGGTACGGGCTAGAATTAATTTGTTACTTTCATTGACCTGTCTCAGTCTAATTCTTGGCTTTGACAATATGAGAGTGACCGATGTATGAGCGATGCTAGTCATACCATTCCTTATGCAGCTAGTCCCTGTTATGAATAATGTGAAAATATCGCCCATAGTGTCGGTTGGTGCATGCATTTTAGTGGGGTTGGCAGACTGCTATGTAATAGCAAATTCTGGTTCGGTTAGAAAAGCAACGGCAAACTACCTCACTCCTCATTTCCTAGTATACCTCTTCAGTGAAGCCTAGGCTATATGACAGCTGTTGGCGGAGCTGTGGAGGATCAAACCAGCCTTCGGGCTGAATACGCCAATATACATACACAAGAAACTGAGTTAGGGATTGGAATAATGTACCAAGGGAAATGTTCGATTAATTTCCAAATTCTCTGAAATAATTTAAGAAAAGACTAGGTAAACACCCAATAGGCAACCTGTCACTTCGGTGATTCCCTAAATACAGATCAGCAGTGACTGACTGACTGATTGACAGATTGGTCGCACGGGGCACGACGCTTAATCCGCTCGGTCGCAAGCGGCACGATATCAGCGTGGTCACATCCGGCACGGTCGCTTCTGGCACGTAACCCGTGTTTCTGGCTGTCACCGAATGTAATCCGGAATTGCACAACTCAGTCTAAAATTAACACACATTAATACTTGGAAGTTCATTGATAATTATAGTATGTGTGTGTGGTTGCGTAAGCGATCCTCTTGTCACTAATCCAGACGATTGCAACACATTGCCTGTGCTTCCTTAAATTTAGCCCGCTGACTTACAATTCGCGCCACATATGAGACTATTTTTAAAACCTAAGATTCATACAGTTAATGAAGCGATTCCTCTCTCTCGTATGTTTAATCCACTCTGCAGAACATTTGTAATGGGACGCTCCATTCAGCATACGTGCACCATTTCAATTTTGCAGCTGGATAATATCAAAGCTCTATTAAAAGTAAAAAAGAAATAATTTATCTTCCTAGTACAAAACGTCTCTATGAAGAAAACGAGATATATTAAACTAATGGTACAGAATAAAAAAATGTATTACGATTACATGGATAACCGCTGCTGTAGTTCAAAGTGTTTATATTTGCAACTATAAAGCCTACAGACACAGAAAATTAAAAATAAGCAAGATAAGATAGCTTGTGATAGTACATATATCACACCTTTGCACTTTATTGCCAGTATTGTTTTATTATTGTTATTATTATTATTATTATTGTTTTCATTTGTATATTTTATTCTTAATATATTATGCTGGATGGTCTCCATATACGATGTGAGTTATTTATTTTGTACAAACTGATGGGAAAACATTGCTATTTTGAACTTGGAAAATTTGGATGAGTCATGTGTATAGCCCAGAGTTTGATGAGGTGGACTTGTTGATGTAGTCGGAAACTTCCGATGATTCACGTGAGACACCCGAGTCCGTAGATGGTGTTATTTTCTTGGGGCCAGGAAGAGATTCGGGTCGTTGTCCTGACATGAGGATGTACTCATGTTTGGCTGGCCAGGATCAATCTAGGTGGATCATGTGAGGGGAAAGCTGATGTCTATATAGGCATGTGATGATACGGCGAGGAGGATCGAACACTGGCAACTTCTGATACGGTACTGGAGTGACACTGCTGCACTATCCTGGACTAGACTAGAGACGTTTGTGGAACGTGAGATGTAATATCAACTTCTATCTCAGTCAGGCAAGCAGCGGGAAAACTATGTCACACCTCATTTCCCTAGTACGCCCCTTCAATGTCGGCTGGGCCATCTATGATGGCTGATGGCAACGCTGTTAAGGTCCAAATCAGCCTCAGAGCTGAGCACTCAATATACATACATTCCAGGATTAATTCGTGCATTGGTGAAAAAACACGTTGGAATACATGATTTATACATAACCACCACAATGAAGTGACGTCAGAAAATACACGAAATATTAATATAATAATAATAGGAAGAAGAAAAAGAGAAACTTTTAAAGTTATTTTAACCGGCGGTAGACTTTGAAGACGACGCAGTGTCGGAAATTTACTTGAAATGTGTCATTTAATGAGCAAGTGAATTTTTCCATTTCCTTAAGTTTCAATGGCACTTATTGCGGTCCAGAAACTCGGAAAGGACAAGTCGAGTGTCACATCAAGGAACTGCATGTCAGGAATATCACGCTCTGTTAAAAGCCTTTAGGTTGCGACTGATATGCATTTCTGCCTTACTATCGTTTCTTCTTCTTCTCTTTATTCTACTTCCGCTTTTCCCACACCTGTGGGGTCACGGGTGCGAACTGTGTCACACATGTGGTTTTAGCTCTATTTTCCTGATGCCATCCCTATGTGGAGGGATTTATTCACTATTGCGTATTCCTGTGGCGGTTCGTAGTGTGGTGTGTTGTCTGAATATGAATAGGAGAGTGTTGGGACAAACACAAGCAGCCAATCCCCGAGCCAGAAGAATTAATCAGACGTGATTAAAATCCACGACCCGGGTGGGAGCCAAAGGCCTCAACGCTGTCCATTCAGCCAAGGAGTTCTGCCTTACTATCGGTTATACTTCAATAAAACAGCACTGAGAAAACCTATGAAATGTTACGGTTTCAAGTTTCCTTTGTGGAAAATAGTGCTTTATGTTTACGTCCCTTAAAGTTCTGATATTACTAGCGGACGCTGAGGTTTATGGGCCCCGAAATAAATAAAGATATAATTATTTATGGCCTTCACCCTTAAGACATTTCGCCATCAACAATGCAGAATGATCAAGATATTACAGCAAAAGAGAACAATTGAGTAACAGGGTAAAATGACAGAAAGGGCCTACGAAAGAGCGGGGAAAAGCACACTTGGAATAAACACTCTTCTTTCTTTAAATATTTCACCAGTTTTCTTAAAGTATTTTGCTGTTGCACTGTACACGCGTAGAGTTCCGGTTGCCAGTAACAGCTGGATATGTGTTGGAGAGGGAAAACGAAGGTGCATAAGGGCATCGAACTATTCTATGCTATAAAATATGCCGTAGATTTACTGCATTTGAAGACAGGTGTTCAGATCTCCTGCGTTTCTTGCACTACACGGGCACTGTGTTGATTGTAGCACTTCAATCCTGTTGAGGTGAGTCGGAAATGAGACCTGGTTGAATCTCATCCTGAAAATGGTGGTTAATTGGCCTCTGGTCCATTTGACGTCCTGTGTCGGATAGCTGGCTGAATGAAGGCATACTTGAGTAGTCCTGTTCCGCAGAGCTGTCTATTCAATGTAAGTTTGCTTCTGCTGCTTACGTAAAAATCAGTACAGGGAAGGCGTAATTAAAGGAATAAGCCATTTCATGCGCCTTGTTTGGCCATACTGTCGATCATATCATTATATGGGGAAAGAATCTTTATCGAGCCAGCACATCTAGTTACCCTGCCTGCTGTCATTTCTTCATGGATACAGTACTTTTGCATCCGTCGCTTGGCACAGGACAGAGCAAAGTTTAGCTTCCACTGTTCTCGCATTTGGGAGCTCTCCTAAATGTCAACCGATCGTACAAGGGTTAGATCACACAACCATGAGCGTCAGAGCTGACTTTGGGGATAAACATATAGAATTTTTTACTTTAACGCAATATCCGCCACACTTCTTGGATAATATGCAGCATGAAAGAATATACGGGTACATCAATAGCAACTGCAAACTGATTAACATTTACTTCGAAATTAACTTTTAAAGCGTAGTGCTAAGGCATAAAAGATTTTCAGCAGCGCTAGGATTTGAAAGAGTAAGGATTGGGAAAATAGAGTTAGGAACAGTCCCAACATTTGCCTGATGTGGAAAAACATATTGTAGGATTTGAACCCACAACCTCCCGAACCAAATCTCACAGCAAAACGACTCGAACCGCGTTAGCCAACTCGTTCGGTATTCACAAATTTAGAGTCAGTGAAGTATTCCACATACTGTCCATACACCGATGCTCACCACTGGTTGTAGTTTGTAATTTGTATACGGTATAGTGAATTTGTTTAAACTCAAATTGATCTTCAAATCTGAAACTTCCATACAGTAATACTCGATTGCTGAGGAAGGACAGACCTTCTGCTGAACAATGTAATATTAGCGAGTTTATGCAGCTGTACTTCTTCCGCTAGACTTAGGCCAGACGAAGTTACACTGATACACTTTTGTCTTCAGGTATGTAACGTGCTCGTTCGAATCAACGAAAATCTACAAGAAATTGTTTTCTACTTGTTCGTCTGCCTCGCGCACCGCCATCATCACGCTCCTGCTACACACTGAGCTGGCTGTACTTCCAGCTGTTTCTTCGCCACGTCACGTATGACGTCATCGAACTTTCTCGATGCTTGCTTTATGTTTGAGGACATTCCTCCTGTCTTATAAATGGGCCGAATATTGCCCTGACATATATACAAGGACGAGTTCGACAGCCGTAGTGGAAGGACGTGTTCCTCCCGCTCGCTCTCTCTCTCTCCTTGCCAGGCGCTCTGTACTTTCCCAGTACTAGTCAGGCAGCTGTACTTGTTAGTACATCTTCGAAAGAGCATTGTCTGAGCTGAGCACTTCTCAGTGCTCGCTCTTTCTCTTTCAGAGTTTGTTACAGGAGGACCAGGATGGACAACCAGGCGGATACGATGACGACCCAGGAACGGGCGGTGGCGATCGGGCACTTGCTCCGAGATCTCTTCACCGGCATGACACCGTCACCGGAGAGCAACACGGAGCCGCAGACGCTGGAACCTGTGCCGGAGACCCCGGCACCCGAGCCGGAGCTGCCACAGGAGGACCCGGAGATCGAGGTGGAGACGGAGCCTTACAGGGACGGGTGTGACCCCCCTAACGGCTTCTTCTTCTCCGAAGGCTACAGCGACCCGGCGCACGAAGCGCTGCTCGTGTACTACAGGCCGGGGCGCCCTGTAACTTCTGAACGGGGCCTCGTCCTGGACAGAATGCGGCGCCCTCGCCGAGGAGGCAGGATCATCTCGACAACCATGGCCGTCGAGAGCTTCCTACCAGGAGGCCTCATCATCAGGCATCACGACCAGGAGCGGATGCGCGACGCAGAGAGGGAGCTTTCTTCTCTGTTCCAGGTCATCCGTCTACCAGGGAGGGACGGAGTGCCAGGGATGAACACCGGCGCAGTCAGGGCCGCGACGGAGACCAGGGAGACGCCGAGGAGGCTAAGGAATAGGGCGGTTAATACCGACCTAGTCCTGGCCACCCAGCCGGCGACCAGCGACGCCACCACGGAGGTGGGGCATGACGCCCCCTGGCGTCGCGACTGTGCGACCTCTGTGGAGGAGGGCGCCCCCTGGCGTTCTGAGGTTGCTGTCCAGGCCCAGCCTGACAGCACGTCTGTCGAGCTGCAGACCTCGATGTGCGCCCCACAGGACAGGGAACGCAGTCAAGCGTTAGCAGTAACCGACGCCGCCGCCGCCAGCCAGGAGAAGGAAGAAGACGGCGACGCAGCGGAACCATCAGCTACCCTGGGGTCACCAGGCCGGGAGGAGGGCCACCAGGACGAGGCCTCTTCCCCCGCCGAGAAGCAACCCCCGGGAAGAAGAAGAAGAAGACGACGCCGCACCAGGAAGCAGAAGGCGTCGCTGGCTCACCAGGAGAGGACCGCCAAGCCGCAACCCAGGACTGCTCCCAGGACAGCAGTCAACCGAGGAGCCAATCAGGAGAGGACCTCAGCGGGTAGCGGCAGTCAGGTGAGAGTCAAACGTCCCCCTCAGCAGCTCTTGCAGTGTTTCCGCTGTCTGAGGTGGGGCCACCGTCAAGTTAGCTGTGGACTCCAAGTGAAGTGCAACCGCTGTGGTGGTGATCACCACTACACGGCCTGCGCAACATTTAAGGAGGCGCCGGTGTGCGCCAATTGCGCGGGGGGCCACCCGGCCTCCCACCGCAGTTGCCCAGTCTACAGGGCCATGGCGCGGGCAGAGAGGAGGGAGGCCCGGCGCCATGACCCACCCCATTCCAGGAGGCCCCCGCCTCGGCGGGCTTGGCCTCATTCTCCGGGATCGGAGACTGGGTACGAGGTACCCCAAGGAGGTGGAGTCGTGCAACAGGCCCTAGTGGTACTTGACGCATGGCTCCGCAGCCGGCAAGGACCGCGCTAGTCCCAGCAGTGCCCAGACGGACTGATCCCCAGGCGATGGAATGGCGAGGAATTGGTTTATGTTTTTGTGCATGTTACCTGTTCCTAACTAACACAACCTCTGGTCTTTTTCCAGCCCACATCCTTGCATGTGCTATCACAAGATGTCAGGTTTTACATGTAGGCTCTTTCTTCTTTCTGCCTATGTGGTTTTTCCCTGACCCTTCAATACCATACCTTAACACTATCCAACCAACACAAACTTTGCCGTGGTAGCGAGTCTGACTCGGAAACCGGCAGATACTCCTTGTATCACTTCCCACTCTTCCCTGCTATCTCTTTCTTCTTCTTAGAAATAATAGCATGTCGGAGGCCATGTAGATTGAGTCGTTGGTCACGCGGGGGGAGCGGGCTTCGGGGCCCCCCCCGAAGAACAAAAAAAAAAAAAAAGCCCTGACATATCAGTCCAGCTACGACTTTGGTTCGGTGTGGACGGACTCCGCCTGAAGTCCGTGTTCTCTACACGTAGGCCTACTCTTATTTTTCCGTCCAACTGGAAGCATTCATCAGTTTGAGCTATCCTACTCATGGTTATGTAAAGGGACTTCAAAATCCCTATCGCCCTTCAGGCTTCTACAGAAACTACTAAAAACCAAACCAAACCAAACCCCATGGCACTACAGCCCTTGAAAGGCCTGGGACTACCAAGCGACCGCTGCTCAGCCCGAAGGCCTGCAGATTACGAGGTGTCGTGTGGTCAGCACGACGAATCCTCTCGGCCGTTATTCTTGGCTTTCTAGACCGGGGCCGCTATCTCACCGTCAGATAGCTCCTCAATGCTAATCACGTAGGCTGAGTGGACCTCGAACCAGCCCTCAGGTCAGGGTAAAAATCCCTGACCTGGCCGGGAATCGAACCCGGGGCCTCCGGGTAAGAGGCAGGCACGCTACCCCTACACCACGGGGCCGGCACAGAAACTACCACTACTACTAAACGTTTTCATTCCTCTCCTGAAGGGGGAGGCGGGCCTCATGGACGGTTACGCCGTCTCTCAGGCCGGGAGATTTGTTACGGTGAAGGAGATGTGCGGAGAAGATGAGGGGGTGGGCGGCCGTGGCCTATACTACGAACTGTCGCGGCATTCGCCTTAGTGCAGGAGAATGGAAAACCACGGAAAACCACGGAAAACCACGGAAAACCATTCTCAGGACAGCCGACGGGTGGGGCCAGGCGTTAAGTCCAGCCCTGTACCCCTATCCCGTCTCCCAAACGCAGAGGCGTAGAGCCACGGTAGAGCCGTGGTCACCTTTCCTCTGCTCGGTTGGCCGGTCAGAGTACAGAGCTGTTGGACCACGGACTAGCCGTGGCCTCCTAAGGTACGAAACCCACTCTGCATCTACCGGCGTACAAAACTATCTATCTATAAACGTTTTCATTCCCCCCCTGATGGGGTGGGGCAGGCCACCTAAAGGGTAAAGCCCTCTCACTGGCCAGGAGATTAGACGGGGTTTGGAAGAATTGAGAGAAGAGGGAGATGGGTAAAAAGCGTTCTGAATAAGTAAAGGAGATGAGAATAAGGACGTGTAGATTATCCAGCGCTTTATTGACAGATTTACAAATACAAAGACATGTATAACAGAGATGCAAAGAAGGAAAGATTTAACCAAGGTTGCCAGGGAAAAGGTGAAGTGCAAGGATGTGATAGGAGGAGAAATTGACAACAGAAGTGAGTAGGAGGCTAAGGAGGTGAGAGGTTGGTTATGGTGGCGAAAAGTAGCGTGGTGCGTGTGGATGAGGTCGGATATGTGGACTAGGTGGTTGAGGAGGAGGGGCAGGTCGGCGACGGCAACGAGGTGTGGCAGGACGGGTTAAAGGTTGAGGAGGAGAACGAAACTGTTCAACCCAGTGGTGGCGGCCGTAGAGCTGTATACCAGAAGATCCGGAACGCTCGGCGCACTGGTAATCTTGCTTGCCGGAATTCATGGACGATGTCTTCAGATAATATGCTAGGGTCCACAACGCGAACGACGCAACTGTAGGTGGTAGGGAGGTCGGACGGCGGCGCTGACGACGGTGGACAGGCCGTATCTGCAGGCGCTTCGGTGGCAGTCCCCTCAGCAGGTGGCTGAAGTAAGGTGCACTCGGGACGAAGTTGGTCAGTGGTGGGAGGATGGGGAGAGGAGACGTCATAAGTGGGAACGGATGGGAGATAACTGAAGTGGTTATAGGAATGTTGGAGGAGGTGTGAGCAGAAGTGGTGGTGGTGGTGCAGCTAGACGACAAAAGATGGAACAGTGTTGTAGATGGAGGTGGCGTGGTTGCTACAGACGAATCGGATGTGACAGGCGTATCAGGTGCGTCGAGGAGTAGTTGAGCCATGATGTTCGGAGGAGTAGCTTCGACTCGATGGAGGCGGCGGTGAATACATGCTCCATTATCTAGAAGGTTGAAGTAGTCGTCGGAAGAAGGAACATACAGGAGTACATCAGGCGATGGGTCAGGTCCGGCGTAGAGTATGGAAGCGGAGTTCAGTGTAGGTGTCGTCATTGGAGAGAGCAGGATTAACATCACGGACGACAAGGGTGTACACGTAGGGGAGGCCGACTTCCGACTTGGTGCCAGCCTATATGCTTGACTGCCGTCAGCAGGGTGCGTAGGTATAGTTGTGATGTCACCCGACCGACAAAAAAAAAGAAGAGACGTTGTTGTGAGGAGATTGGAGTCGACTTGTAGAGGAGATCGCTACAAAAACTTTTTCCAAATGCTTTCTTTCCCCACCCTGAAGGGGCGGGGTGGGCCACATAGAGGGTAACGCCCTCTCTCTGGCCAAGAGATGCGGGCGGATTAGAGAGGTGTGATGGAGGAAGGAGGTGGGTAATTCGAAGTCAGGAATGAGGAGGTGTGTGCGTGGATATTATTATTTAAGGGGATGTGTGCAAGAATTGAAAATTCAGAGGAGAGTACGGGAGAGAGGGTGGGTATTGAAAAGGTGAAGTGCAAAGTTGTGATAGAAGGACGAGAAGTTTAGAAGGGATGTGAGCAGTAGGCGAAGAATGTCTGATGGGGGCGGAGGTGGAGAAAAGTAACTGGGTGGAGGTGGATGAAACCGCATATTGGGAGTAAGTGGAGGAGGAGCAGGCTAGAGACGCCGACGTGGTGATGTAGGTCGGATCAAAGGTTGGGGAGGTGAGCGGGAGGGTTCTACTCGATGGTGGCGACCGTGGAGATGGATTCCATGAGCGATGAGGCGTTGGTAGTCTGCAGACGTCGGAAGTTGGAGGCGCACGAGATATGTGGGTCCATTCGCGTTTTGGATCCTGAACGCTCTCTGGACGGGGACCCTGCCAGGCGAAGTTCGTGGGCGATGACCTCAGTTGGGAGATTCGTATCCACGCCGCAAACAACACAGCTGTATATGGTATGCTGTTCTGCCGGCGGTGATAGAGGCGGTGGGCACGCTGTATCTTGATCGGTGACAGTTTTTTCAGCAGGCTGTTGGTTTGTTGCATGTTGTTGAGTAAGGAAGGGTGGGATGGGGAAAGTAAACGTCATAAGTGGGGAGGAATGGGACATAACGGTAGTAGTTCGAGTAATAGTTGAAGAAGCATGGGCAGAAGTGTTGGTGGTAGTTGTGATGGTAGAACTGGTGGTGGTGACAGGGGATTCGTAGGAAGAGAGCGATGTCAGGGGAGGTGGGAGTCCTTGGGGTAGTATGGGTGCAGCGAGGGGCTCAAAAGCGTCGTCAAAATATGATGCGCAACGTTCCACACGATGCGTAGAGAGGTCGAGGTACACACCGTTTTGGAGCAGTTGTTGTACGGCTGCTTCTGTTGGAACTTGAACGAGGATCTGACGAGTAGGAAGACAATTTTCCTGTACCCGAGATACCTTGGTGATTGGGTAGCAGTTTATGCGGAAGTAGTGGAGAAGTTCTTCATCCGAGTAGGTGAGCTCGACATCGTGAAGGATGCAGTTGGGCATGATGATGATGGAAAGGCCGACTTCTAACTTGGCGTCAGCCGATATGCTTTTTTGTCGCGGCTGGGTGCGGAAGTAAAGATGCGGCGACACCCGGCCGAAAAAAAAAAGAACAGGTGGTGTTCTGTACGGAGAAATCCACCTTAGCGACGTGTGGTGCGATCAGTGATCGTTTCGAGGAGTGTCCGCTGAATGTGATGATGATGTACAAAAAAAACTTTCAATCTTCCTCTTTTGCTGATCTGTGTTCGCTTTCTCAATGTCAGAACTTAATCTCCGATTATACTAAAATTAACTTTGTGGAACACTACTTTACGATAATATGTGGTCAAACAGTTTCATTCTATTCAAATTCACGTAATTTAAATCTGTGCACCGTGATCTTGTGCTTTCTCTTTTAAAAGCAGTTATACTGTTATGCAGAATTCGATCTCCTTTTTTTCCCCGCCTCTCCCCTTATTTTCCTGTTGATTTCTCGAGGATAGACGTCTCTTTTATTCTGTGTCTTCACTTGAAGAATGTTTTTTAAACTCCCTGGATGGGTAATTTAATTGTGGTCATAATCTCTTAATCTTTGTTGCCAAATTTGTAAAAAAAAAAAAAATCAGTATTCACTCTAGTCACTGTTATTGTATTATTGTTCTCTAAGAGTTGAATATGTTTTCTCAGATCAAAATATATGCGTTTGTAATAATTCGTCTCTTTCTTCTGGTACTTTCTTTATTTGATGGTTCCCACAAAATTATTTACTACCTTATACCTACCACGGAATCCCCTCAGTTCCCAGCACTGCTTCTCCGCTCTGCCGTTTGCATTGTTGACTTCCTTTAAAATACTTGAAAACAAAAGGCCCTTTACATTCATGATTACTATTTCATGATAACTATTTGACTGACTTGATCGGTTTGGCAGCCTTTGTCTTACGTTTCATTCCACACTGAATAAATCAAATTCATTTGAAGCAAATATATATTACCACGTCGCAACAGCTAGCTCACCGCATGACTATAAAGTTTTCCATGAAATCAGCCCCAGGGAATAGTTGCTTCCTGAGTGCTTGTCAGCTTCCAAATTCTGTTCCCACCAATTTCCCCTTGCAGCAGGGAAGAGGGGTTGCAACATGCTTGTCGCCGTATACCGCTGTCGCCCTTCTCTCTTATGATTGAGCAGTAGATTGGGGAGGTACCAGGAGGTAGATTTATACGGGGAAAGCGAGGTCCGTGTTACCTCTAAGGAGCATCGTGATTGGATTTTGAATCTGGCTAATCCTGACTGACTGACTGACTGATTCATCATCGCCGAGCCAAAACTACTGGACATAAAGAAATGAAATTTTGGGGATGTATTCATATTAAGATGTAGGTGCTCGCTAAGAGAGGATTTTTGGATATTCCGTCGCTAGGGAGGTGAAAAGTGGGGGTGAAATTTTAAAATGAGTGCATCTATATCTCAAAACGTTAAATGTTTACAGATGTGAAAATTGGTATTTAGAATCTTCTTTAAAAATAAAGAAACATGTATTTTTTTGTTTTCGGAAAATCCCAATAAAAGGGGTGAAAAGGGGTGAAAAATGGGTTGAATGCCTTTAATCAGGATACCAGTACTTATATCTCAGAAACTGAAGATATTGCAGACCTGAAAATTGGTACTTTTGATCGTTTTTAAAAATAAAGAAACACGCATTTTTTGTTTTTGGAAAATTCAATTAATGTGAGGGTGAAGAGGGGGTGAATTTTTTAAATGAGTGCATTTATATCTCAAAGCTTTAAAAGTTTACACATGTAAAAATTGGTACTTAAAATCTTCATTAAAAATAAAGAAACACGTATTTTTTTGTTATCGGAAAATCCCAATAGGAGGGGTGAAAAGGGAGTGAAAAACCGTTGAATGCCTTTAAAGAGAATACTTATATCTCAGAAACTGAAGATATTACAGACCTGAAAATTGGTGTTTGGGATCTCCATTAAAAATAAAGAAACATGTTTTTTTTTGTTTTTGGAAAATCCAATGAATGGGAGTGTGAAAAGGGGGTGAAATTTTTAAATGAGTGTATCTATATATCAAAACTTTTAAAGTTTATGAATCTAAAATTTGGTATTTAGAATCTCCTTTAATAATAAAGAAACATGTATTTTTTGTTTTCGAAAAATCCCAATAAGAAGTGTGGCAAAGGGTCAAAAGGGGGTTGAATGCCTTTAATGTGGCTACTTATATTTCAGAACCTGAAGATATTACAGACCTGAAAATTGGTATTTGGGATCTACATTAAAAATAAAGAAACATGAATTTTTTCGTTTTGGGAAAATCCAAATAATGGAGGGGTGAAAAGGGGGGTGAACTTTCAAAATGAGTGTGTCTACACCATAAAACTTTAAAAGTTTACAGATATAAAAAATTGTTTTTAGAATCTCCCTTAAAAATAAAGGAACACGTATCTTTTTGTTTTCTGTAAATCCCAATGGGAGGGGTGTAAAAGGGTGAATAATGGGTTGAATACCTTTAATGAGGATACATATATCTCAGAAACTGAAGATATTACAGAACTGAAAATTTGTATATGTGATCTTCTTTAAAAATAAAGAAACACGTATTTTCTTGCTTTAGGAAAATCCAATTAATGGCGGTTAAACAGGAGTGACAAATTCGGGTGAATTTTTTGATAGACTACTTCTACAGAATATCTGAGAAACGTAAAATGTTACAGACGTAAAAAGTGGGTATTTGGAATCTCCTGTAAATGTAAAGAAACATAGGTGATTTGTTTTTGCAAACTCTACTTAAGGAGAACTAAAAAGGGGTGAAATTTTAAAATGAGAATTTCTACAGTATATCTCAAAAACTTAACATGTTACAGAAGTGAAATAGGTATTTTTTATCTCTATTAAAAATAAAGGAACGTGTTTTTTTTAGTTTTCGGAAATACAGCTTGGGTGAGGGGTGGGGGTTTAAACGTGACTGAAAATGGTGTGGAATTCTTTTATTAGGCTACTGATATCTCAAAAATGATGATGTTACAGACATTAAATTTGATATTTGGAATCTGTTTTAAATGAAAAGAAACACGTATTCTCGGAAAATCCAATGAATTGGAGGGGCTTAAAGAATTGAAAAATTAATTGACTTAATTGTATGAGAATACATACATCTAATAAAAACTAAAATTGTTACAGACGTGAAAATTAGTATTTTGATATCCTTTAAAAACAAAGAAAAGCGCGTTTGGGGGGGGGGGACCATCTTGGGGGCGGGAGTGGAAAGGAGATGAACTCCTTTCACGAGGACACATAAATCAAAAACTGAAGAAGTTAGAGTCGTGATAATTGGTATTTAGAAGATCCTTTACTATTAAAGAAACAAATATTTTTTGCAGGAAAATTCAACTGGGGGGGGGGGGGGGTGAAAGGAAGTGAAAAAAGTGAATTTTTTATTGGGGTACTTATATCTCAAAACTGAAGGTAATAGCCGTGAAAATTGGTGTTTGGAATCTCCTTTAAACATAAAGAAACACGCCTTCTTTTAATTTTTTGGCGGTGCGGGGGGGGGGGGGGGGCGGTAAAGAAACTTAACTACGGTGGGGTGTAAACGGAGGTGAGATCAATTGATTTTACTGTTCATAATGTAACTTATAAGGAGCCTCCGTTGCTCAGGCGGCAGTGCGCCGGCCTCCCAGAGCTGGGTTCCGTGGTTCAAATCCCGGTCACTCCATGTGACATTCGTGCTGGACAAAACGGAGGCGGGACTGGGTTTCTCCGGATGCTCCGGGTTTCCCTGTCATCATTCATTCCAGCAACACAGTCCAATATTTCATTTCATTTGTCATTCATCGATCATTGCCCCAGAGGTGTGCTTCGGCAGCCGGTAAAATTCCTATTGTCGCCGCTAGATGGGGCTTTATTCATTCCATTCCTGACCCTATCGAATGACTGGAAACAGGCTGTAGATTTTCGATGTACGTATTCTGATCATAAACCGATCATTATAATCTTTCCTGCGTTCGTTTTCAACAGCCATCTTTTCCTTCGGAGAACGTTCTTAGATTACAGTAGATTATCCTGACATATAAATACAAATTTCAGTATAATACCGTAGCGAAGCACGGGTATCTTGCTAGTGTGTAAATATAACTATTTTTTCAACAGGTGAAGTAGGTATATTAGAGGGATTTAGAAGACCCATATTAAAACATAGCCGGCCCCGTGGTGTAGGGGTAGTCTGCCTGTCTCTTAACCGGAGGCCCCGGGTTCGACACCTCGTTATCTGAAAGCCTTCGAGCTGAGCAGCGGTCTCTTGGTAGGCCAAGACCCTTCAGGGCTCTAATGCCATTGAGTTAGGTTTTATATTAAAATATAACCTCCGTTGAAAAGTGGAAGAACTGTCCGTTTTGAAGTCGAAATGGGTGTTATAAAAATGATAAGTAATTGTTTTTAATCAACTTCCTTTTGTAATTAGTTCAGAATATCGATGTCAACAACAAGAAGGATAAGCTACTAACTATACTTATCTACAGGGTGTATTAAAATATCATACTCAAATTGCTAGGGATGATAAAAGAGAATAAAATTATATTTTTTATTAAATATCCCTACGTTTGAAACCAATTGTTGAAGTACGTTTTTATGTGGCTGGAAATAAAACTATTATATGCACATTTAACTGCCTTAAAAATCTGTTTAAGAAAACAAATTTTTGTTCATTACACGTTCTGCGTCCACGTGCCATTGCCTGTAGTACACATTCATGAACCGCAAGCAGTGCTGTCAAACCTTGCATGCGCAGGGGCGAATCTGTGAAGGCGCGGGAACCGTTTGATGATTACAACAATCATTGTACCGGAGGTACACCCGCCCCGCGCATTTAAATTAAGCACCTTGTATAAAGGCATCTGTAACGTAAGCCTTGAAACTACTAGTACAAGAAGGTTGGGCATCTTTCGCCAGACGTCTCCACTGTCAATTTATGTTGTGCCCTCTGGGGTGAAGAAGAACTATTCATTTTTAAAGTAATTTTGTATGTCAAGGTTTCCTAAACTGAATTGTTTATAGTTTGTTTTTTGTGTTCAAAAGTTATCAACACTTCTTTCTCTTCCCGCCAACTTAAGATGTTGGCCAATGAGAAAGTTTGTACATTCATTTACTCACTAATGATAATATTCTGATAGTTATTTGATAATCCAATGACAATTTTTATTGAGGGGGGGGTCAGGGCCTTGGCTCGGAATTTTCTGGAACCTTCCTTTCCGCTATAAAAGCTGACATTTCTTTGCGATCGCTCCAGTCTAGAGTGTGTTCGTAACGGAGGCGGATGCTGCCTCGTCCATCTTCGGGCAGTCCACCAGCTCAAGGTAATGGCAGATTCTGTCTGATTAACAATGTGATCGTTTTTGAAAGCTAGCTCGAGGGGGGTTTCAAATCTTTAGTAATGTAAATTTCATTTTCTCACATGTAAAGTTCAAACTTTAAATGTAAATTACAAACAAGTCGAAAGAACTTAACCGAAACCAGGGAATAGAGAGTGAGGTACCCTCTTGTATTCCCTCTCAATTTGATATTGATGTGACTATGATTTTGTAACCTTTAAAATCTATCTAGTAATCTCAGTAACTTAAATATTTTTCTCCATCTAGCCATCTCTGTAATATATGCTTAGCCTCTGTAACGTCGGGCCATTAGCCCAAATAGGGTTTTATGCACCTCATGTCAATTTCAAGGAGTGCAAGTGTTCGCCTCGTAACCATTTTGATTTTCGGCCAGTAATTTTAACCTTTCGCTTTTACCAAAGGCCATGTAGAATGGGTACTTGTTACCCCTGTTAAACTCTATTTCATTCATTTCGTGTTAAGGATATTAGACTGTTGAGCAATTAAGACAGTGAATACCGTCTAATTTTGTTTAATATAGGTTGTGCTTTTGATAGGCCTGGAAAGTGTGAATTTTCGAAAATAGACTCCTTAAGTGGAAATCTGTGGAGCAAGGATGCTCTTCCTTTGATGTAAAAATTGGGAGATCCGTCTTCTTGACTGCTGATTGAAAGGAGCAGTAGTGCTCAGGTAATATTTGTAATTAGGGAGCTTCAAGCTCGTATTGTTAATTTATTGTTATCTTATTTCTCTTGACCTCTCTAAATTGTTCCTCAAGTTTACGAGCTATTTTTTGTACCTGATTTGTTACTTGCTTAGCAAAGTGTAAAATTTAAAATTTGAAAAGAGAAAAAGCAGAAAAAGGAATATAGCTCTAATTTTAAAGTTTTAAATTAATCTTCTGACTGTCATATATCCACCTGCACCTTCTTTCACCTCTGCGTTCCACACAATCCCCGGAATAATAATAATAATAATAATAATAATAATAATAATAATAATAATAATAATAATAATAATAATAATAATAATTATTATTATTATTATTATTATTATTATTATTATTATTATTATTATTATTATTATTATTATTATTATTATTATTATTATTATTATAATTCAGGAGTGGTACCGGTAACTTATTTTACTTTATAAATTAAGCCTAGATGTGAACTTAGAATTAGATGTCTACTTCTTTTGAGAATGGCTGCGAGTGATTTCATTAACCTTTCTGTAATTACGAGTAGGATCTGTCTGTGAATGTAGGCCTACATCCTCTGGACACGTAACGCGCAAAATGAGGTGGCTTCAGGCTACAAGATGAATATTAAGTCAAGCATCCCATTGATTTTGCTGTCAAAACGTCACCTAGAGCTTCTTTGTGTCTTCCTTGATTAAACCACGCGGAATATACAGTGTGGAACAAAGAGAAATGTAGACGCGATACTATAAACAGAAAATACGAGGTGAGATGAAGCATAGGCATGTGGCACGAGGATGGCAATTAAATGAATGTAAAATGATGGAAGTATATTAGATAATACAGTTATTCAAATTAAGTAAAGAAAAATTCAGCGACTAATAGAATCCAAACGTTTTGATGGATGTTGTTGGTGGATGAGCAAAGTAAGAAGTCAGCAACATAATCTACTGAATTTTACCAAACCCATGGCACTACAGCCCTTGAAGGGCCTTGGCCTACCAAGCGACCGCTGCTCAGCCCGAAGGCCTGCTGATTACGAGGTGTCGTGTCGTCAGCACGACGAATCCTCTCGGCCGTTATTCTTGGCTTTCTAGACCGGGCTACTGAATTATACATTTCATTATTTCGTTGTGTTTTATCCATTGTGGCCAACGGCCGTAGCCGTGTTGAAACACCGGATCCCGTGAGATCTCCGAAGTTAAGCAACATTGGGCGTGGTCAGGAGTTGGATGGGTTGTCACGCGCTGTTGGTGGGGGTAAGGGAATGGAGGAGCGGAAAGGAACTGGCCACCCTACCGCACGTAAACTCCGGCTCAGGAACACCTCTGCGGAGGTACGGACCTGCCTTCGGGCAGAATAATCCTTACCTTACCTATCCATTGTGGCTACCTTCAACTGAGGGAAGTTTTGTCAATAAAAGTAAAATTACAATTTTGCCTGTGAACTTCACATTTTTCCTCATACTTAGTTTCATTCTCAGAGTAGGTATATACAAGTCGAAAATAGGCTCCGATCAGTGTTTATCTGTTCGTTACATTACTGGAAAATGGCCCAACAGGATTTTTCGAAACTCACAGTCAGTATTTACATTCAGGGATAGCCAGATTGTGCACTAGACTCTATACGGTGTCTCCTCCATGGAAAAAGCAAGGAGGTGATAAGAAGATAAGAAATTCAAGATGTATAATACAATGCACTACCGCTTTTTTAAATAGCCTGCATCAGTATGCTGCTAAGACTGCAATAACACACTATATTGATAGCATGCAGTTTTATGCAGTGTGTTCCAAACATGTAGGAAGTAATCGGTGGGTGGACAGTACACCCCAAAGCAACACAAAAAGTTCCTACGAACAAATGGTCAACGGACGATCGTATACGAGCTGCGCCTGATTTAGTTATTAGCTGGAATCTGGCGGGGGGACGGGGGTTAGCTCATATTTAGGATTAAGCTTGGAGTCAGGCATGACGTTATGGGCACTGCAGTACTTCACTAGCGTGTGGAACAAAATTGATGCCTTGAATGTTCGTACGTGTCCGACGATCAAAATGAGGTGGCGTGTTCAGGTGTGCATACAGGCACATGGTCAGCATTTTCCGGACTTCTTGTGCTAATCCTGCTGTTCTTTTCACTTTTACTTGACGAATACGTGCTGTATGAAACTTCCACAAGCGTAGATTCATTGTTCAGTTGTTAGCTATTGACACTGTTGTTCTGTTACAATACTTTGCAATAATAATCGTACATAAATCTTTATTAAAGGGCATTTCTTATTTAAATATTCACGTAAATTTGAAACAACACACAGTTTCCAATACAGGCATTCATCTTAGAAAGCACTGCACATCTTTTCTTCTTTCTGATTGCAGTTTGGATACAAGTAGATGACATGTGTTTTGCAAATATGTTGATTACATTTTCTACACAACATGTCTGTTTTATTTTCATTGCCTGATGGGCAGAACTTAGAGTGTGCAAGTTTCGTAGCTTTTTCTGTTGTTACTAATTCTGATAAATTACCACATCTTTAAGAATTTGGATGCTCGTCATCATTCTCAAAGAATCTTCCGCTTTTTTGGAAATGTGTTGATGGTGCAACGTGTTCTCTTACCAGTAACTTTCCATGTTCCTCCAAGAATATTCTCCTTCTAGTCAATTTGACAGAGGATCGTCACTCCCCTCTTGTGTTCTGCCACCAACTACAAACCACGGCCGTGTTGTTATTCGGACCGCTATAAAACACAATTGATTATTATCACGGCTATACTGACACTAACAGCAGCAAGATTTATACGTGTGAAGACCTGACTAAGCCAGGAAGTTGTTATAATCGAAAAGCTCGGAGAGTGATTAGTGAGGAAAAGAACTTTGTCATTTTTCTACCAAGGTCACGCAAATCCACACGTCCATCGGAATCCTAGCAGGATAAAATCTGACACCACGTTGTCAGAAAAAATCTATAGGAATTGAAAGAATTTTAAACACATATCATCATTATATGAAGTTTTTCGACACTTTAAATACGCAATGATTTTGGATGCAATTGCTCGGAATATAATATGTACAGAACTAAATTTCATCGCTGAATAGCTTTATTTAACGAAATGAACCTAAAAGATTTTGTGAAGACTTGTTACTAGTCTATGTCTTCAGATTTTTAGCATATAGTACATTCGATGGAGGAAACCGTTTAACTGGAACAGCAATTCATTTTTCATCTTTTATTGATGTTCATTGGTTCAAAGGCAGCTTCAGCTCTCATTTCTTCCTTAATGAACAGGGAGATGAATATAACAGCCGAGTTCGTAACAACACATTCCTACTTCCACCAGGAGCCTTCTATCATCAGCGAGGATCAGAGTAGGATCCCATGTTAGACACTAGATGGCAGTAAATTTGGTCGGCCTGGAGCCAACAACAGCACTTCACTAAATGTCGTTAAGCGACGCATTCATACTGGTGCGATGATAAGTTTACTGGCAACCGACCAGACTGCAATTCCAGGCATAGTACCCGGCGTCTGTCTTCAGTTGCCGACATTACCTAAAGACCACTGACATGTCTACTAGTGAACAAGTGCGCAATTAATTTAAGACGTTCATGGAAGAAGGGCACAAGATAGCGTAGTGGGATGCCTACATTAAAGAAATAACTTGATATTACATAGACTCTCCCGAAATGGATGACGAGGTGTAAATGACACGTGGGGGATCTAGGTCTAGAAGGAGGTGATACGACTTGGTGATAAAGGGAAAACCGAGCTCGATAGCTGCAGTCGCTTAAGTGCGGCCAGTATCCACTATTCGGGAGATAGTAGGTTCGAACCCCACTGTCGGCAGCCCTTAAAATGGTTTTCCGTGGTTTCCCATTTTCATACCAGGCAAACGCTGGGGCTGTACCTTAATTAAGGCCACGGCCGCTTCCTTCCCAATCCTAGGCCTTCCCTGTCCCATCGTCGCCATAAGACCTATCTGTGTCGGTGCGACGTAAAGCAACTAGCAAAAAGAAAAAAAGGATAAAGGGAAATTTTGAATACTATACGCACAGGCCAGAGTAAAGTGTAGCTTCCACCGAAGTCCCAGTCAACATCCATGGCTGTGACAATATGGAAGTTGCTGGGGTATGGGTAGTGCTGAGTAATGACATTCAGAGCATGACTAGTGCATCTGAGTGTTATGAAGGGTGCTTCTCATAGGGTCAGTCGTGCTGCAATAGTACTTTCTGACCCAGTGAGGAAAGCAATGGCAAACTACCTCACTCCTCATCTTGCCTAGTACGCCTCATTTTGGTGCTGCCATTGGTTTTTGGGTTTCCTTATAACCGCATAAACTTTGGTGGTGCTATTTGAGGATCCAACCAGCCTCTGGGCTGATGACCTAACAGACAGACAGATACGCTTTCAATCCTGAGAATCTTTTCCCTGTCTCATAGTCTAGTTGTCAGTATGGTATGTGTATTTGCACCAATCACATTGATTTCTGAAATGAATGTAGTAGGTGAACTCGAGAATTTGAAACTAGCCTCATTTAAAACCTTTACTTTTATTTTACCAAGCGAATTAGCTGTGGGTTTCGGGACGTAAAAATACACCTGTTAGTGCGACGTTGAAGGGCTAGCAAAAATAACGTTTACTCTAGAGGCCGATGTACATATAAACTCTGCAAATAACCAAATTTCCACACACAAATTTCAGGTTAATTGGGAAGTTTCAATCTAAATATCACGGCTAAGGAGTACTGTACCTCACTACTACGAAATAAACTACTCTAATCGAAAAAATATACGAAGCGATGCGCAACAGCAATATTAGAGTGTTTTAGAGCGACAACACAACAGTCAAACAAGTGACTAACTAGACAGACGGCTCATTTTAATTATATCATCAGTAAAATTTGGTCTATGATCTTGTTGCCAATTCCTTGTAAAATAAACACAGAAATATTAATGTACTGCTTAAACCTTCAGTATTGTTTCGGCGCAATCTGGTCATAACCAAGAGGAATAAATCCTTTGAATTGTCTTATATAACGGTAAAGTTGATAAAATATATTTAAGAAATATTTGACTCTGTGATTCATGTAAAGGATCCGAGCCACAAGCATATCGTGACCCACTCACAATTCAAATGCTGTTTATAATCTATGCAATAATTTCTTATTTCTTCAAAATAGCATGCTCGATCCGCGCTGAGGTAAGTGGTATTAAAGTGTGGTTAAATACGACACTCACGTGCTTATGGACGGTTAGACACCTCTGGGACCAAATTCCGTCACCCCGGCGTCTCTCACCAATACGGACTGAAAGGTTGATACCGAGCTCGATAGCTGCAGTCGCTTAAGTGCGGCCAGTGTCCAGTATTCGGGAGATAGTAGGTTCGAACCCCACTGTCGGCAGCCCTGAGAATGGTTTTCCGTGGTTTCCCATTTTCACACCAGGCAAATGCTGGGGCTGTACCTTAATTAAGGCCACGGCCGCTTCCTTCCCACTCCTAGCCCTTCCCTGTCCCATCGTCGCCATAAGACCTATCTGTGTCGGTGCGACGTAAAACAACTAGGAAAGGTTGATAACTATACTCATCTTCCTTAGTTCCGTTTTCGTGTTCCTCCACTTTGTTTATAATGAAATATATAGAGGTCTAAGGCTGTGTTGCAGTTGTTCCCCTCAAATACCAAACCCTAGATACACAAATATATATTTAATTTTCCAAGAACGAATTTAACTGCTTCGTATCTATTTTCCTATCTCTGCCCGAGGAGTGTCAAGTTTCAGGCAGAGTCGAAATATCTCCTCAGTTTAAGGCAATTTATCGGTGAAATTTGGTGAAAATTGTGAAAAAAATCCATTTTTAGTTTTTTACGTTCTCATAATGTTTATACCTTGTACTTTATTTTTGAGCTTTGTTTTATTTAAATATCAGCCATTTAAAGCCCTTAGTGGCCATTTAAATGACCCGGTGCAGGGCGTTGCCGCCCATCGACACTATTCTCATGAATATCTTTTGTTTTTCGAAGATTTTGAATTGAGCGTGCGGGTTGAATGTAAGAAATTTTGTTGCTGTGGGTCTTTATGTTGGCTATTCTGATGGACTATCGATATATCGAGTGGAATTGGCGCTTTTTTCAAGGATGGAGCTTGTCCATGTGTTGAATGTAAACAAAGAGTTGTGATCTCACGTTTTGTGTTTATCATTCGTGTTTTAGGCCTACTCTGCTTTTCTGTAATTTCTTAAATGTTACATTTGTAATAAGTGTATTATAAATGATCTATAAACAATAACAGTATCTACTTAGTGCAAGCAGCTTAGTTTTTGAGGTTGGGATTTGTGAGGTTGTGATATTATCAGTGTACATAATGGGCAGGTAGAATTGAGACTTGTCGTCGCCTAGTAAAGTGTTGGATAAAGTGAAACAATGACATTTCTAACAGGAATAAGAATATAAGTACTAGTTTACAACATCAATTAGGGGAAGTTAAAATCCCTACACCAAATATTGTGGCCGGGGAATGCATAATGTATTTTGGGCTAAGTGTCCGAAGGAAGTGTTTATGTCAACTGGAGATTGCTGTAACATCAGCAATTGCTGAATTCAACATGGGTTGTGAAGCAAGTGAGAAACTAAAAGCTAGTGTTAGGGGTGTTAAAGTTAGCAGCTCAGGACAGAAAATTAGTGTAATGAGGGACAAGCGTAGAACTGACCACAGTGGAGTGTCTAGGGGACAAGGGTTCAAAACAGTCCGAAGGAAATTAAAACTCTCTAAACTGCTAATGAGGCCAGGAAGAAGGCAGAAGAGGGTCCAACATATGGTGCTTGGGAGTTTTAAGTCAACTAGATTCAGGTACTGGACTATTGTTCATCTCTAAAATTTCAATCTCTTTTTCCTCAGAATTTATTTTCCAGCACTTTTCAAGATTCAAAATGCTCCTCATGCCACAGTTTTCAATCAATCTACTTGAAACTTTCAGGATAGTTTCAGATACAACATAATAACAAACTGATGTGCAAATTTTAAAATACATGCAATAGTTCAATGGCAATCTAGTTGTTTCTCATCATGGTCATCATAAAATATATTTAAAAAGTTAAGCCCACGTGAAATAATTTGTTCCTTTCAGTGTAATTAAAATTTGTCAAAACCCACACATCACTTCTTTTATATTGGTCTTTTAAAACCAAGATTAAATTTTACGCCAGATCTGTTGGGCCGTTTGGCATGAGGAGCATTTTATAAATACATCGAAAATTGTTAAAAATATTGATAAATTTATGAATATCTCAAAAACTGTTATTGATAGAAACTTGAAACTTTGTATGTTGTATCATGCTGATACTGATATTAAATGATCAAAATTCTAAGGTGATAGGATGAAAGCTGTAGATTTTAGGATTTTCACAGATGCATTGCCTTAAACTGAAGTTTCAGTCTGACGTTTATCCGAACTGGAGTGCAATGTGTATTTTAAGTCTGTTTCAATGTTGCGTATATTCTTAGATTCGAAAGGCTAGAACTGGAAGGCAAGTGGCTATGTTCTCAATTATGATGCAGTCTCGCCATTGGCCTGACGCAAAAATGAGGAACGTGGGACAACCACATCCAGGGCTTCTAATGGTGAGGTTCGAACCCATTAGCTCCGGAATGTAAGCTTCCAGCTGCACGGTCCGTATCGCACAGTTATCTCGCTAGATGTCCGACTCGTTGGCTGAATGGTCAGCTTACTGGCCTTCGGTTCAGGGGGTTCCGGGTTCGATTCCCGGATGCGTCGGGGATTTTAACCTTCATTGGTTAATTCCAATGGCCCGGGGGCTGGGTGTTTGTGCTGTCCCCAACGTCCCTGCAACTCGCACACCACACACAACACTAACCTCCACCACAATAACACGCAGTTACCTACACATGGCAGATGCCGCCCACCCTCATTGGAGGGTCTGCCTTACAAGGGTTGCACTCGGCTAGAAATAGCCACACGAAATTATTATCTCGCTAGATTTATATTTGCATTCGATTTAGGGGGAGCAGAGTTGTACTCTAAATATTCTTAATTGAATAATAATTTATTTAAGCCTGTCTTCCACAGAGAAACAATGCTCCCAATATACTGTAAATATCTTAATAAGGCACGCACCAGACCTCACCTCCAGTTACCTCAAATGGACATGTGAAGAACCAATACAGTCAGAAGCTATATGAACATCTGTATTTGTTCGTTACTGCCTATGATCTGAACACTAACCAAACTACAGCATATTAACATCTGTAATAAATTATCGCTTGCAAATAACGGCGACAATAATGCAACTAGGTACTTGGAACAAGAACGTTCAATTTGTTTGTAGGATCTAGGCATAGAAATGAATGATCGAGTTATGTCCAAAAATAGCCATCTTCCCAATGTAAGGAAGGTCCGACAGATACTACGAGACAGAGAAGTTCAGTCTTGGACGAAGTTGCCGCACAAAGGAAAGGGCGTTGGACTCTTCCAGGAATACACGCCAGGGAACAAATGGATAAGAGATCACCGAGGCTTATCCTGTGCGGAATGGAGAGAGGCCATCAAGATGACAGCGAATGTGTGCGCCGTTCGCTCCGTGCCGGGAAGGTCCCAGGACAACACCCTCTGTCAGCGTTGCCAAAGAGAGCACGAAACTCTTGCCCATGTTGGGAGCCTGCCCTCACGGGGAGGTATTGAGAAATTCCCGCCATCATACAATACGACACATGATTGCGACCTCGCTGAGGGATCACGGTTTCACGGTGCACGAAGAGGTCTCTGGCCTAGCTACCGACGGGAGTAACAGGCGTATTAACATTATAGCCTTTCAACCAGACAGCAAGCAAGGACTAATCTTAGATCCCACAATACGCTTCGAGTCGCAAGTCGGCCAGGCCGAAGATGTGGACGCCGAAAAGAAGTCAATTTACCAGCCAACTGTAAACTACTATAAAGATAAATATTACCTAGACAATATTTCCGTCCATGGACTCATGATCGGAGCTCGAGGCACAATCCCTAAATTTCTTGTACAGCTATGGGATTCTCTCGGTCTCAGCCGGACACGACTTCACACATCGCTATCGCCGCGATATGAGGTTCAGTGAGCATACTCCGCAATCATCTATGTAACATTTGAAGAACCATATTGCAAATTTATTCCTGAGCCTTGTGCTGATTTTTCTACCTGGCACACTAGCAAACTCAACAGTAACTTAGAAGAAAAAATACTGTGTAGTCGACGTACTTTGTCCTTGTGGCAGCCTCCGCATGGGGGAAGTTGTAATAATAATAATAATAATAATAATAATAATAATAATAATAATAATAATAATAATAATAATAATAATAATAATAATAATAATCACTGGATAAGCCAGAACTGTGACTATGATTCACTTACTTCACTGGAACAAGTTCTCTTTCACTAAGGAGTTCAAATAAATGATGGTCATCAATGTATTGTTCTTGTAATCACTACCTGCTGCCAATTTCAGCCTTCGAAACGTTCTCATTTTCTCAGCACCGCTGCGGAAGGTAACATAACTAAGGGAAGGATGTAATTCGAATTCATCTGTATGGATAGAGCTGTGTGTGACAGAGAGGTGCGTTCGAATCGCACTGTCGGCATTTCTGAAAATTGTTTACCGTGGTTTCCAATTTTCATATCAAGAAAATCCTGTGGCTGTACCTTAATTAAGGCCACAGCCCTACCTTAACAATCCCAGTGCTTTATCATCCTTACGTTGCCGAAAACCTTCGATGTGTTAATGCGACGTTAAATTAATAGCGTTAATAGGGCCCTGAGGAATGCTTGAACGCGACCAGGCATCCTCAGCATCTATGAATCCGATTCATTTTCGGGCGGATTATTCCAATCTTGGATAGCAGCGCCAGTCAGTTCCTGAATGTTAGGAGAAGTATTATAACGATGAGCAACCCCCCCTCCCCCTTCCAGTTCATACAGTGCATGTTCAACACAGTTCATGTCCGCTGAATACGCTGACAATTTCAGTCGCTGTATGCTAACCGGATCAAGGATCTGACTGACCACTCAGGCTCGATGGGCACGAGCATTACCATCCACTAGTGTAAAGCCCTCGCCCTCGGTGGCAGTATGTTGTGTCTGTATACCAGGCCAGTCATATTACCCTGGATAGGAATTAAGGGTGTGTGTCAACCAAACATAATCCCACTCCAAAACATGACGGAACCCCTTTGCTTCCGAGGTCGTTCCAGGATGAATGGTTCGTTTCGTCTCTCACCGGAACGTCCGCGGACCCTAATGCTCCTGTTATGTGGGTACAAGCTTATGGTGACCTCATCAGAAAAGAGCGTACACTTTCACTGCTCCTGATGTCACGGGCTATGAGTCGTTGCCCACCTCACACGAGCTGTCCTATGATGCGGTGTGAGATGAGCTTTTGGCACAGGCCTCTTTGATAACAGTCCTGCAGCCGATTTCCCACTGCTCAGTCTGACAAATTCACTTCAGTGGCCCTCCTAAAATTCTGGTGGAAAGAGGTGGCAGTAGCAGTGGGCCTGCGACGGACGTGCTTAAAGCAACAACGAGCGATAGAGGTAGATTACTACCTCATGACACAAACCTGCGCGAAGCCAAGAGCTTGGAGGGGAAGGAAGGTAGTAGAAGGGGTACCACTGCTGTGCTGCTCACTTGAGATCTTAAACCGCAATGCAGTTAAAATTACGAGGAGCCGACGTGAACTCTTCTATAGCAACTAACAAAGTAAAAGTTCCTCCCCTCTCACTCACGCTGCAGCACATAGACTCGCCCGCATACGAAACTTATTTTGTGCGCAGCCAAGGTATTTTGCCATCAGATGGTAATCTACCTCTACCGATCCTCCCTGAGAGCTGTTTGCGTGGGCGTCCCTACGATTGTCGATCAGCAATCGTTTGTGTCTCCCTGAATATTTTACGTACTATGGTGATATCATTCTGACTCCCTCCACACCTGCGACGTCATCCACTTGTCGCCAACCTCCTTGCAGCAATGTCACAATTTGAATGCGGGCAGTAACAGAAATAGGTACCCTTGCCGCCATGCTTACCTCAGTCTAATACGTGTTGTCTACACACCACCGACCTTACAAGTGTTGATTTTAAACTGACACACACAACAAATAACTCCTATCGGACAAATATCGATCCTGATCTGTGCTTAGTGTCCATATGTGTCTCAGGCGATGGCTTACATTGCATACTGTAAACATGTTTGAGGTTCCATGATATATACCGCACGAAATCGTAATATACAAAGAATATTTTGAGCAATGTAATATCAAAGAAGGAAACATGTAAAAGGTCGCCAATCACATAAAATTGAATGCAACGATTAACAATGTAGTGCGAGTAACGGCAGACATTGTAAGACGGTATAGTCCCGTGATGAACGAAACAACTATCGAAATATACTTAAGTACACACGGAATGGAAACGAACGAGCAAATGATGACCATATAATGTGTCGGCAGTAAAAAGATAATGCTCGTACCCGCACAGCTCGCATCACTCAACACGATCCACGAGGTGCTGGAAATTTTCCTTACGTTGCGAGATCACAGACGTTGTTTCTTATTCAGTATCTTTTAGAATGACCCCCTGTAAAACACACATTAATCAACTGCACTGATACTACACGTCTCATGGGGCAGCTATACGAAAAATGGAGGAATGAGACACAGAATATAACTATGTATATCTTATTCGAAATTCCTAGTAAAATAACTTTCCGTAACTCTGAAGAATGAGACCCAGTCCACACTAACCACTTATTTTGAGGACGATAAACAATAATTGTTTAATAATAATTATTTATTCTGTACAACAATCCTCTGCAATATAATTCATTTAGCAGTAGGAGTTCTGATGTCGGACAGTAATGTCTACTATACACACGAATTCTTGTATCCAGCATTTAACTCTATTAAAGTAACATAGAGACTCAGTTACCGCTTACGTAAATAACCATTGTTGCTTTGATCACAAAATACATTAAATCCCTTCAGCACAGATGCAATTTTCATTGGATCCCAACTGCTGAAACAAAGGTACTGTGGAATATTATTTGTAACATGAAAGTAACGAATAATTTGATATCTCGCACATATTTCTAAAGGTATCATAACACATACCCTTTCAGCACTGAATGTGAACTTACGCAGGTACAGGAGGGAGGAAGCCGGATGGGAAGTTCCATGTACCTTTCACATAGCAAATAGTTCTAACACACTCACTGTGGCTGTAATAACAAACGTTATTTATTCATTGGTTCAGAAATTATTTAGAGAGTGAACAGTGTGAACAGCAGTATGATATCCTATAAGAAAATGAAAACCCACAGCCTGTTTCCAGTCATTCGAACGGGTTACGAATGGAATGAATGAAGCCCCATCTAGCGACGAGGATAGGAATTGTGCCGGCTGCCGAAGCCTGTCGCACTCCTGTGGGGCAATGATAAATGACTGACAGATGAAACGAAATGTTAATGGAGCGTGTTGCAGGAATGAAAGATGACAGGGGAAACAGAAGTACCCGGAGAAAAAACTGTCCTGCGTTTGTTACAGTTTGCCACCGCTTTGTCCAGCAAAAATCTCACATGGAGTGACCGGGATTTGAACCATGGTATCCAGCAGTGAGAGGCTGGCGCGCTACCGCCTGAGCCACGGAGGCTTACCGGTATCCTATAAAATTACCTAAAAATTCAGTCCGATAATTGCAATTCCGGGTCAAATCAAATTAAATCAATCAATCAATCAATCAATCAATCAATCAATCAATCAATCAATCAATCAATCAATCAATCAATCGCCATGGATCTGCAGTTAGTAAATATGCCACCTTGGTGACAGACCTATCAATAGTTTACATAATCTGTTAAGTGATTTATCGAACATTTCCCTTGATAAATTATTCCATTCCCTAACTCTCCTTCTTATAAATTAATATTTGCCCATATTTGTCCTCTTGAATTCCAACTTCATCTTTATATTATGATCTTCTTTATCTGTTTATCCTCCAGGGTCGGTTTTCCCTCGGACACAGCCTCATGGGCAGTGTCCTGGAGCTTCAGACTCGGGGGATACAACTGGGGAGAATGACTAGTACCTCGCCCAGGTGGCCTCAACTGCTATGCTGAACAGGGGCCTTGCGGGGGGATGGGAAGATTGGAAGGGATAGACAAGGAAGAGGGAAGGAAGCGGCCGTGGCCTAAAGTTAGGTACCATCCCGGCATTTACCTGGAGGAGAAGGGGGAAACAGCGGAAAACCACTCCCAGGATGGCTGAGGTGGGAATCGATCCCACCTCTACTCAGTTGACCTACCGACGCTGACTGGACCCCGTCGCAGCCCTCGTACCACTTTTCAAATTTCGTGGCAGAGCCGGGAATCGAACCCGGACAGCTAATCGCACTAACCATTACACCACAGAGGCAGACTATTATGACCTTTCCTACATTTAAAAGTTCCACTCAAGGTCATTCGTCTACTAATGTGATTTCACGTCATCTCTCCACTGACAGCAGTCAAGCAGTTCGTCCCCTTATTCCCAAGTATTCCCAGCCCAAATTTGTAATATTTTCGTCAAAAATCACCCAGAACAAATCGTTCAGCTTTGTTGGTTTGTAACAAAACCGCCGGGCTAAGTAGCTCGGCGGTAGAGCGCCGGCCTTCTGAGCCCAACTTGGCAGGTTCGATCCTGGCTCAGTCCGGTGGCATTTGAAGGTGCTCAAATATGTCAGCCTCGTGCCGGTACATTTACTGGCACGTAAAGAATTGCGAGACTAAGTTCTGGTACGTCAGCCTCTCCGAAGACAGTAAAAGTAGTTAGTGGGACGTAAGGCCAATATCATTATTATTAGAGCCTATTTCGTAGAGTCATCTTCTTTTCTATATCCTCATTAATTTCATAAGAAAACCGACCAGTTATGAACAAATTTCACGAGATTTTAGAGTTAACATTATTACTTTTATACTTGAGCATCATTGTACTTAAAACATCTATTCTTAATCATTCTCCTAGTAAGCAGCGTTAAGCTTGACATTCGCTCGAAGTTTGGACGGATAATCTGCTTGGAAGAAGAACACAGTACATCTTCTACCACTTATCTCACGTATACGTTTGGTTGTTGTTCTTTCAAACAACAACCCGTATTAGAATTTGGTTGGCGAGTTTCCGAAGTTGTGTTACTTTATTTACGTTTGCCGTAGCTTTGATTCCCTACAATGTACGTAATATTAATGTACGTTAATTTACTTTTGACAGGTAATATCGATCACTTTCCCATGTTACCTCATCCATTACTCGCAGCACGTTCCACAAACATGTTTGAAGTAAGAGATATTCAGTGTGTGATGTGTTCTACCGTTCATTGTTGACCTCAATTCCACATATATCTCGTGTAATTAAGACTTCAGCTTATGTATATTTTTCAGTGGATGTATAATTCTTGTACGCATCTCGTGGAACAGGTCACAGCGGAACGTAGTATTGACCGAAATCTCAGTCTCATTTATGGCTGTTTTAGTACGAAATCTGCTGAGATATGAGTAGTGTTGTGTTACTGAGTAATGATATTCAGAGCACAACTATCGCTTCAAAATTCTATGCCATGAGGAAAGCAATGGCAAACTCTCACTCTTTTTTTTTTCTTAGTACGTCAATGACAGCGCCCATCGTCAATTTGTGTGGTTTCTCTATAAGCGCATAAACTTCGGCAGTGCTATTTGATGATCCAGCCGGCCCCTGGGTTGATGACTTAACAGACAGACAACTTGCATGCTGCTTCTTATTTCTTCTTCTTCTTCTTCTTCTTCTTCTTCTCCTCCTCCTCCTTGTCCTCATCCTCCTTCTTATTCTTCTTCTTCCTGGCCTTTTCTCAATTATCTGGAATCGGCACTTTTTATGGATTTAGTCCAATTTTTCGGAAGGATGCCTTTCCTGTCTTCTAAGCGGAGGAATTCACTATTGTGTGTTCCTGTGGTGGTTTGCACCTGAATGAAAATGTGTATTAACATGATCGCAAACATCCCGAGAGGAATTAACCAGACGCGATTAAAACTAACCAGCCTTACCAGGAATCGAACTCGGGTCCCTGAAAAATGAACGCCACTACGATTAAACTTCAACAAAGGAGCCAGCCAGCCAGCCAGCCAGCCAGCCAGCCAGCCAGCCAGACAGACAGACAGACAGACAGACAGACAGACAGACAGACAGACAGACAGACAGACAGACAGACAGACAGACAGACAGACAGACACTTGTATTAATCAGGAGAAACTGGAAGATGATTGATACAAATAGTTTTAACCCTGCTAAAGTTAAAATATATACTAAAGAAATAATTAAAACAGACTTTCCTTCCTACCCGTTCGATACGTGCATCTGGCCCCATCCTCTGATCAGCTCATGGACTCCCGTACAGAAAAAGGCCATGCTCAAGGCCCATCAAAAACCTTGTGAGGGGAAGAGATAATTAATTGCATGGCGCCAGGTCTAAGTTCTCGATATGACAATAACGTCTAACCTCTCTATTGTATGAGGCAAATGTCCAGTGCTTCCGTGATTTAGTACTTCTAGAATTTCGTATCTAATGTGTACGGTCATTTTGAATAATGAGGCTTCGTAATGTCCTGACAATGAAGGACCTAGCTTCATTTTATAGACGTTGCATCAAATGCCACGGAAATGAAGGAAAGCAGGCATAAGAATTTCTCATGGGCGAATTTACTTTGCTAATTGAACGGCAAGTAAATGTGACATTTTTCTCAGTAGGATTCCATCTACTGAGCTAGTGATACTTCGTTCTTCTTTCCTGATGGTTTGGTGACTGGGCATAGAGAAAGGCATACATCGATTTCTTGACTATGTCTAAGGAATCCATAGGATCAGTTTCAATTTCACGAAATGTCCGTCTCCGCAGTGTAACGGTTAGCACTATTAACTGCCGTCATCGGGGCCCCAAGTTCGAGTCCCGGTACTGCCAGAGATGTACGAATGCCAGAAGTGCTGGTATGTGGTTAAACTGGTACATGCAACTCATCTCCATTGGGAGTGTGCCTGCACCACCTCGGAGCGAAGGCACGAATTTACAATCACGAAATTGCATCTGTACACAAACAAGAAAATATGTGAAAGTATTTGAAAGATTGATGTATTTTGTGACAAAGAGACAATCAGACCACCATGTGTTGGGGGCCGTTTGGGTGTACGAAGGAAAGGCACCGTGAAGTAAGAGGTAGATGCTAACAAGCTGATGTAACATAGTCAGAAAGGAGCTGAGTTTAAATTCATGTATCATGTTCATGGTTCCAGTCACAACAGTTTCTTAAATGTAGTACTGTTTTATTTATTTATTTATTTATTTATTTATTTATTTATTTATTTATTTATTTATTTATTATTTAAGCTATTTTTTCGTTAATTTACTTTTCTTTCTTTCAATTTGGTCTTAATTAACTTTGTTCTAGTGCCATGTGCAACCCAGGAATAATAATAATAATAATAATAATAATAATAATAATAATAATAATAATAATAATAATAATAATAATAATAATAATAACCGAGCAAACTGGCCGTGTGGTTAGGGTCGCGCAGCTGTGAGCTTGCATCCGGGAGGTAGTGGGTTCGAATCCCACTGTCAGCAGCCCTGAAGATGGTTTTCCGTGGTTTCCCATTTTCACACCAGGCAAATGCTGAGGCTGTACCTTAATCAAGGCCACGGCCGCTTCCTTCCCACTCCTAGGCCATTCCTATCCCATCGTCGCCCTACGACCTATCTGTGTCGGTGCGAAGTAAAGCGAATAGCAAAAAAAACCTGATATGCCCAACACACTATCCATTTCCTTTTCCCTTCCCTTTCCGAGATTCTTCATTACTGTCCAGAAATGTTTCCCAGCTGCTTGAACAAGACTTTCCACGTTATTTCTGAAATCTTTCCACCATTTCTTCTTGGACTCAACAATGATTTCTTAGGTTATTTTCTTTCGACTACGTACGATTCTCTACCTACATTACTTCTTGTTTGGATCCATTTTTATAGGCCCCCTTTTTTACGTTCACAAGCCGCCCTCACTTCATTATTCCACCGAGATGCTCACTTTTTTCATCTTTACACACAGTTGTTCCTTTTAGTTTCTACTACAGCATCTCTGCATGCCATCCATTATCTGTCTACGTCTTGAAGCTGCCAACTTGGTGATAAATGATAATAATAATAATAATAATAATAATAATAATAATAATAATAATAATAATAATAATAATAATAATAATAATAATAAACTGAGGATCCAAAGGTCCTGACACCACTTCACTCTAAAACCACCGGCATAATCCAACACGCATAGGTTCGTCTGGACGAATTAACACAATCACAACAGTACATTTGTAAGGATGTCCGACTCGTTGGCTGAATAGTCAGCGTACTGGCCTTCGGTTCAGAGGGTCCCGGGTTCGATTCCCGGCCGGGTCGGGGATTTTAACCTTCATTGGTTAATTCTAATGGCCCGGGTCTGGGTGTTTGTGCTGTCCCCAACATCCCTGCAACTCACACACGACACGTAACACTATCCTCCACCACAATAACACGCAGTTACCTACACATGGCAGATGCCGCCCACCCTCATCGGAGGGTCTGCCTTTTAAGGGCTGCACCCGGCTAGAAATAGCCACACGAAATAAGGATGCAGATGCAGGTCCTTTTGATAATGATTCGACACGAATTGCACCTATAAACGGCGTTGAGATTTCGTCGGACTACGTTCCAGTCTTTCCCTCACTCGAGCAATGTTTTCTGGTGTTTGAACTCTTTTCGTATAGTTACGGTTTTTATTTGCTGCAGACCCCGTTTTACGCCATTTTGCCACGAAGTTTTGCATGGCAGCCTCTGGAGGTTTTGCCAAAACACTTTCAGTCCTAAACTCTTGTGCATAGAGTTCCGCAAAGGTTTTCCAAAAATCGCACTTCGCATAAAGATCAATAATGAATACGCGCTGTTTTATCGTGAGCACTATTTTGAGTTGCATTCAACTCGTCACTAAACACATCTGCTCTCCTCACTCACTCACACACAATGACACGGTTTCCAGCATTTCCTGTGATGGGCAGTTCTCCTGTTCATTAGCAAGCGCCAATTCCGCGTAAGACTTATCAAGATTTTCCGGGAGAGTATTATTTTGGCCACTCTGTTGTATGATGGTGTGCACATGCGAACAACGACTTAAAGGTGATAGATACTCTTTTTATGCTCATATGTTACTTGGATTTAGAGAATCTAAAGACCATAAGTTTCATTTTCGTTTACTTTTTTAAAAATTTAAAGACAAACATTTGTGCCGGGTGAGTGCCTCTTACACGTACGCCCCGAGTTCAATTCCTGGCCGCGTCAGGGACTTTTACCTGGATCTGAGGGCTAGTTCGAAGTCCACATTCCACGTGGTAGTGCAGTGGGTCTCAGCCTTCCTTGTTCACGGCACGCTACCGTTCCTAGTGAGTTCCCGCGGCGCACTAACGCACGAGTTGGCTTGCAGTCGTAATTTCCTCTTCTGTCATATTTCCACCATCGGTATTCTAGCTGAGGGTACACCTTTCGAGTCCATTTGGAGAAGATATTATAATATACTAATTTTATGATCAAAGGAAAACTCTGTCCAGTGCACTTCATTCAGCAATTGGGTTTTCCGTGATCTACGGTGTAGATGTCATTTTTACTGTTGTCCAGCTTCATTGCTGAATGGTCATCGTAGTCGCCGTCAGTTCAAAGGGTTCTGGGCTCGAGTCCAGGCTGGAACGAGATTTTAGCCGTGTGAATTTCGGTCAGCCTACTTGAGAACACTTGAGGTGCTATCTGACGGCGAGATGGCAGCCCCAGTCTAGAAAGCCAAGTATAACGTCCGGGAAAATTCATTGCACTGAGCAGCGATTGCATGGGAGGTAAAGACCACTCAGTGCTGTAGCTCCATGAGGTTTGGTTTATTTTATATACTGTAAAGAGTTGATGGTTCAAAGTTCATTGTGACACATACTAGTGCCTGCAGTGTGACAAGCCCTACTTGCCATCTAGCACAGGGAGGTACAATACTTACTCAGTTTACTTCATTTGTGTTCATAACAAGACAGTCCGACTCGTTGGCTGACCGATCGGCGTACTGACCTTCAGTTCAGAGGGTCCCGGGTTCGATTCCCTGCCGGGTCAGGAATTTTAACCTTAATTGGTTAATTCCATTAGCACGGGGGCTGGGTGTACGTGTTGTCTTCGTCATCATTTCATCCTCATCACGACGCGCAGGTGACCTACGGGAGTCAAATAGAAAGACCTGCACCTGGCAAGCCGAACCCGTCCTGGGATATCCCGGCACTAAAAGCCATACGAAAATTCAAATAACAAGACACAGAAACCAGCATAAGACTGAATGCCAACATAAAATAAAGTTTTTGCACAATTTAATGAATATCGCTATCATTTGGAGAAATGGCTAGAACAGTATAAGCAGGGTCTTCAGTTGTTTAACTAACGAGTGAATTGGCCGTGCTGTTAGGGTCGTGCATCTGTGAGCTTCCATTCGGGAGACAGTGGTTCCGAACCCCACTGTCGGCAGCCCTGATGTTTTTCCGTGCTTACCCAATTTTCACACCAGGCAAATGCTGAAGCTGTACAGTAATTAAGGCCACGGCCACTTCATTCCTACTCCTAGCCCTTTCCTATCCCACTGTCGCTGTAAGACCAATGTGTCATTGTGACGTAGAGAAAATTATAAAAACGGTTTTCTAACTGTTATTCGACAATGTAACAATTTTGCGGAGCGAAATTCATTAACGGTAAGTAAGTTAAACGTGTTTATATCATCCAGTTACTTTCAATTTGGTGAGCGAGCTCCTTCAGGAAATGTTCGCTAAAGTTTTGGTGTAGTAAATATTTTTGCAATGCCAAAAGTTTGTAAATTGCACGGTAAATAGCGTCATGAACCGAGAAGCATTTAAAGTTTGTCCTCATCTTTTGCAAGCCATGTGCATTCACATTCTAGCAGCAAAGACAGTAATAGTCTAAATCTATGATCCGCCCAGTGATTTTGATATTCGCTATACAGTTAGTTACATTATTGCTGGATGGTGTAATATTTACCATACTACTAGAATGACAAATACGTAGAAATAGAATAGAAATGGCGCATGGCTTTTAGCGCCGGGAGTGTCCGAGGACAAGTTCGGCTCGCCAGGTGCAGGTCTTTTGATTAGACTCCCGTAGGCGACCTGCGCGTCGTGATGAGGATGAAATGAAGATGAAGACTACACATACACCCAGCCCCCGTGCCAGCGAAATTAATCAATTAAGGTTAAAATTCCCGACCCTGCCGAGAATCGAACCCGGGACCCCTGTGGCCAAAGGCCAGCACGCTAACCATTTAGCCATGGAGCCGGACAGTAGGTCGCATCATGAATCGTGAATAAACGTATGAGCGATTACAGCCCCTTTCAGCAAAGCACAGCTCAAAACACCCAACCGGACTAACTGTTTAGAACAGTCTGAAGTAATTTACTTTCTACACAATACGATTCGACTTCATTCATTACTAAGGATGAAGTAAAAATAGTGTACTAAAACGAACGCAAACATAGAGGACCTCACTGCTTTCTACACCATCTGAATTATATTAATTCAATAGAATAACAGCAGATAAACCAAGCTGTATGCTTACGAAATCCCAACAATGTTTACTTTTCTTACGCACAGGAAAACAACTGGTTATCATTACCAACGTACAGGCAATTCTCTAACGATAGACATTACTCTACTAATGAAGACAAATGTAACTCAGCAGACGTTACTGCAGCGAAGGATCTATCACGGTAGAGATCACGTAATTATATAACCCATTATTTTTCACCCCACTGCAATCCTCCTCCTTTTCATCCAACATTTTCCTTGTTTACGAGCCTTTTATTCTTAGCTGGTGTGTGTATTATGGACCTTACACAAGCAGGTGGCAGTTTTTACAAACAGAAGTATCCAATAGGTGCCAATAGGTTTTGTTATTATTCTTGTTATTTAAATAATGATGAGATGATGATATAAAATGTGATAATCGTAATATTATATTTTACAACATCGATATAATCATTAACCTATTATTGTCGCTTGAGAGTAAGGTATTCTTCTCAAAAAAAAAAAAAACCTGCTGTCTGCAACTTGTCAACATCACATTGTAAAGTGATGCCACCGATATCATATGGCGATTTAAAATTGTGTTATCTTTTAACAGGACTTCATCGTTCAAAAACGTGTGTACAGTAGTAACCTAATATTTACAGTCGACGACACCTTACTGGGCAGACTGAAGACACACCAGACAACATGCTTCTCGTGTTTCCTTGTCCTTCATTATTCTGTGCTTTAACATTTGGGATTATGGATGATGTCGGCGTCATTGTATCAGTGTCACTTTTAATTTAAATGATCCAGGCACAATTTAAAGATTTGGTTCATGGTTGAGATGACTGTGAAATTGAGCAAAGCACTCACCATCTGTACCAATGCAGTGTACGTCCCACATTATGCACACTGGAAGATCAGTTGGAAATAAATTCGGATGCCTCAACGTCGCTGAATATTGGGCCGAAATGGTTTCATACGGATTGATTGTGGGGTTTAGATATTTTTAATTTGTAAGGTGTGCAATTAATTTTTTAAATTAAACTAGTTGTTAACATATCTTTCACAGTTTTCTTCGACAGTCAATAAATTAAGCAACTATTAACTAAGCTATGTTTATTTTCAACTGTGATTCTCCTGACTCAAGAAAAAAAATAGTATCATTATGCATCACCTCCTTCCTTGCAGTTCTCTCCGATATCTACAGAGAGAGGACTATGAGTAACGCTTAAATAAGGAAGTTTCCTTCTCCAGTACAAGATGTTGGAGTCCTTCAACTTTAATACCGGACCAAAGTAACTTCGGTAGTTTTTCTCAACGTCCTTTCTCATTCCACTCTCATTCCAGAATGGAATCTAAAATACAGCCGCATTTCAAGACACAGGCTAGTGTATCGTTTAATATTATTATAAGAATCATGGTTATACAGTACTAACATCTAAAATAAAATAAAGATTAATCGTAACTTCACTGATCTCGATAGCTACAGGCGCTTAAGTGCGGCCACTATCCAGTATTCGGGAGATAATGGGTTCGAACCCCACTGTCGGCAGCCCTGAAAATGGTTTTCCGTGGTTTCCCATTTTCACACCAGGCAAATGCTGGGGCTGTACCTTAATTAAGGCCACGGCCGCTTCCTTCCCACTCCTATCCCTTTCCTGTCCCATTGTCGCCATAAGACCTATCTGTGTCGGTGCGACGTAAAGCAACTAGCAAAAAAAAAAAAAAACAAAAAAAAAATCGTAACTTCCGTAACATTGGTCATCAGTTTATTATTGGAAATACCCGAAGATCTGTAGTTCCGGATCTCGAATTAGAGATAACTATACCACTAATACCAATCATCCAGTAGAATGAATGTACATTTGACAGCTTCTGATTTCTCTGCTTCTTGATGTAGAATACGCCATGTTTTTATTTTTTATTTTTTTAAACTTTTGGCTTTCGGTCTTAACAACCATCTAACCAGCTACAATGTTGTATATTTCTGATTATTAATTATGAATTGACAATTTTGTATGTTTCTGAGTATTAATTATGAATTGACTTTGATGAATTGAACTTACACATTTAGGACGAAGATAAACGCCCAGCACCCGAGCCTGAGAAATTAACCAGATGAAGTTAAAATCCCCGACCCGGTCGGGAATCGAACCTGGGACCCCAGTGACCAAAGGCCCGAATGTGCCATGCTCATTTTGGGAAGCCAATGGAGGTCTCTCTCTATCTGTATAGGGTAATGGGGGACAACGAGAACCGGGTATATGAGCGTTAGAGGGTGCTAAACCTGTACGTAGCTTAGGACCGGCTTGAGAGCACCAATCCAAGGAAATACAACCTGTGACACACAACTCTGCACCTGCGTAGCAGCAGGTTTTGACCACCTGCTCCCAACGTTGTTCCGTTAAGCATCGTGTGCGTGCCGTGTAAGACCTGTTTGACACAGTGCGTGTTAGTGCGTTGGTTCTGAACTGCGAACAGGAACACGAACGAAACGCATGCGATGCTGGTACGTGTTTATGAAGATCAAGCACTGTACTTGATGTGTGTGTGTACGAGTGGTTCGCCCGTTTTCGACGAGATCAGAAAAGTGTTTCTGACAACCCTCGTAGCGGAAGACCGGCGACCGCCGTCAGTGACGAAAACATTCAGAAGGTGAGGAAATTATTTACGAGCAGTCGGCGAGTAACTGTGCGCAAGATAGCGGATAACTGCAGATTAACCGTGAATCCATGCGAAAACTCGTTACTCAGAAATTCGGGAAGAGGAAAACGTGTTCTCGTCTTTTGCCACATCACTTGACTGACGATCAGAAGCAGGCACGTTTAGAGGCTTCACGGGATTTTGTCGAAACGGCGGATGTGACACCAATTTTCTTGAACAGTATTGTCACTGAGTATTTAACCTGGTATCTCAGGTACGACCCTGAAACGAAACGGCAAAGCATGGAATGGCGGCGTTCTCCGGGATCCCCTCGTCGGATAAAGGTCAGAGCCGAAATGTCACACATTAAACTCGCTTTGAAAGGGAAGAGATTTGACGATATTCCTCACATCCAACGAAACGTGACGAGGTCTTTGAACACCATCCCAAATGAAGCCTTCTTGCGAAGTTTCCAGGACATGTATCGCCGATCTCAGCAGTGCATAGTTATGGGAGGAGACTATTTCGAAGGACGATAAGGTCACTGTCGTGCATTGTTCATCTATGTTGATAGTACAGGACTATTCACAGGTTGTACTTCGCCAAGGGATGGATCTGAACATGCATCTCCGAGTTGACACTATCACGCCATAGCAAGTGCGCTACAGTGACACCGTGACAGTGACACACCCACTGTGTGTTTGTGTTTGATGGTGATTTATTGGCATGGATCTCAAGTCAGTATTAAGTCGCGTGTAGATTTAGCAACACCAACTCACAAAGCCCATTTGGATTCGCCCGCGAAACTATCTGATTAGCCAAATTCAGCAGCTGATAAAAAGACAACGGCGAGATACAGTATATCGATATTTTCAAATTAGTTATCAGCATGACCAACCCTCTAACACAGATATTCACGATTCACGTTGTTTCCGACCAACCTGTAAAACACAGGGCTCGCCTCAGTTGGAATTCAGTCGTATTTTTCTCTTGATACTTAATATAATTTCGTGACCGGCACAAACCAGAAACAATACGTGGATCCTACACTGTCTTAATCTAGTACTTCTTTCGAGATATTTTTTTCACTCCTTTAAATCATAAAGCTCCATCATCTGAGCAAACTATCTCACACCTAATACGTCATGAGTTGGCCGTGGGGTTAGAGGTGCGTAGCTGTGATCCGGCAGATAGTGGGTTCGAACCCCCACTGTCGACAGCCCTGAAGATAGTTTTCCGTGGTTTCCCATTTTCACACTAGAAAAATGCTGGGGCTGTACCTTAATTAAGGCTACAGCCGCTTCCTTCCCACTCCTAGCTCTTTCCTATCCCATCGTCGCCATAAGACCTCTCTGTGTCGGTGCGTCTTAAAGCAAATTCTAAAACCGAGCTCGATAGCTGCAGTCGCTTAAGTGCGGCCAGTATCCAGTATTCGGGAGATAGTAGGTTCGAACCCCACTGTCGGCAGCCCTGAAAATGGTTTTCCGTGGTTTCCCATTTTCACACCAGGCAAATGCTGGAGCTGTACCTTAATTAAGGCCACGGCCGCTTCCTTCCCACTCCTAGCTCTTTCCTGTCCAATCGCCGCCGTAAGATCTATCTGTGTCGGTGCGACGTAAAACAACTAGCAAGAAGACGAAGCAAATTCTAAAAAAATTCCCACACCTAACAGTCTAAGGCAGGGCCTCTCAGGGTGCATGCTCCTGGTGCATGCACTGTGCACGGTGCAAAAGACGACTTCGCTTGGTTGATCAGTGTGCATACCCACACTCCTCGATTTGGAGCAATAGCGCTGTCTCTCTCTTTCCCCACGCCTATCTCGCTAGCACCACCTGTCTCCCTCTTCCTCACTTGCTCCATAGCGCTCCAAATCTGAGCCGAGTTGAGCCGAGCTTAGCCGAGTAGCCCAGAGACGAAGCGTTGGTCCGAGCCGAGCCGAGCCGAGCGGGATCGATGCACAGTGCACGGAGCTCTTGCGCCTTGCTTTGCACGCGTGAGATTTTGGGCGTTTGAGAGGCCCTTGTCTAAGGATATATTTATTATGTCTTATTACACCAAGCAGGAGCAAAATAACTGCGAAGAAATTGTGTTCTATTCATTTTACTGTCCAAGGACAACTCCGTCCAGTGCACTCTGTTTGGCAATTGATTTTCTGGGAGTCTCTTTTACTACAGTGTAGACACCATTGATTGTCATTGTCGAGCTCCATGGATGAAGAGTCATCGTGGTCTTCAGTTCATAGGTTCCCGGGTTTGATTCCAAACCAGTCCGAGATTTTAGCCGCGTTTGAATAATTCCTATAGCTCAGTTTAATTGTATTTGCTTTACGTCCCACTAACTATTTTTTCGGTTTTCAGAGACGCCGAGGTGCCGGAATTTTTCCCGCAGGAATTATTTTACGTGCCAGTAAATCTACCGACACGAGGCTGACGTATTTGTGCACCTTCAAATACCACCGGACTGAGTCAGGATCGAACCTGCCAATTTGGAGTCAGAAGGCCAGCGCCTCAACTGTCTGAGCCACCCAGCCCGGCCTATAGCTCAGTCGTTAGGTGTTTGTGATCATTTTGCAACATACTCCCATGTACATACAACATATCAAACTACCAACTACCAACTACCACACAAACACGCAACAGTGAATACATTCCTCTACATTCGGTTGACGCGGGAAGGCCATCTGGTTGTAAAACTAAGCTTAATCAACGTTGGCGCCGACAGTAGAAAGTTAGAAAAATACCAGGAAGGAATGTTTGATTGTTATTGCTATCCTTATAAGTAATTCCGCAAGGAACACAGAATTGTGGAGAGTTCGATATATTTATTGACCTTGGGAGATGGCTCTTTCTTCAGATCATTAATGCAGATAAAATTGTTCCTCTAATAAGTGTTACGTGCCATTAAGTAAATAAAATATATAAATAAATAAATAAATTGTGCTATAACCACTGAACCACTGAACATACTTCGATGATTGGCGCCATAAGTAAAAACCCTGAATTTCCGTGCCAGCTCAAAAATATTAGTTTAAAAATCAAGTCCTGGATTGTATATAATGAATTAAATCATCTTCTGATTTTCAATTCGATGGCTGGACGGAGACCTTTAGATGGTAGAGCGGTAGGTAGAATACTGCAATCGCCTGATGGTTGGCAGTTTCGAATCAGTTTGACTGTTGACCGCTCGGTTTCCTTGGAGCTTCCCAACAAATTATCGAAACGAGAGAGCAATATCAAGAAGGTGGTACAGCATATGTAAAGAACATCGTGTACACAAAAATACTACTACACAACGATGCAACAATCTAGGCTGCTTTGCTGAATTTATTGAAGAACATGTCTTAAAAAGTTAGTTTTTCACTTCACTTACATGTCTAAATATTCTCAACAAGCCACCAGTTTAACTTTATAAATACTAGTGGTATTGATACGTATGGACATGTGGGATTTCAACGTGAAGTATAAGTGACTGCTGACGAATATAAATGGAGGGAGGAAAAGCTACAAAATGCACATCTGCGCTACGATTATAGCACAATGCTCAACAAAATGAGAGCGAAATAGCGTAATGCGACTTGTAGTCCATCAATTTCACCGTAAGCCCTGCATGCGACCAGAATTCCACCATACCGCGGATAACTGTAAACTGTGTTGTGGTAAACTTAAACACCACCACGTGATGAATTGCAGAGATGTACGAAGTAGTTTAATACAATAAACCCTGATGTGCGCCATATGCACACACTATGGCAATTCCTCGTTTATTTATTAATAATGAAAATCCACAGCCTGTTTCCAGTCATTCTACCGGGTCAAGAATGGGATGAATGAAGCCCCCTCTAGCGGCGAGGATAGGAATTGTGCCGGCTGCCGAAGCCTGTCGCACTCCTCTGGGGCAATGATTAATGACTGACAGATGAAATGAAATGATATTGGAGAGTGTTGCTGGAATGAAAGATGACAGGGAAAGCCGGAGTACCCGGAGAAAAACCTGTCCCGCCTCCGCTTTGTCCAGCACAAATCTCACATGGAGTGACCTGGATTTGAACCACGGAACCCAGCGGTGAGAGGCCGGCGCGCTGCCGCCTGAGCCACGGAGGCTTTATTTATTAATAATGTTAGATATATTCTACTACAGGTAACCACCGTGGCTCAGGCGGCAGCGTATCATTCCCCCGTCCTTGTCTATCCCTTCTAATCTTCCCATCCCCCCACCACAAAGCCCCTGTTCAGCATAGCAGGTGAGGCCGCCTGGGCGAGGTACTGATTATCCTCCCCAGTTGTATAACCGGCCCAAAGTCTCACGTTCCAGGACACTGCCCTTGAGGCGGCAGAGGTGAAAATGTCTTTTGAGACACAAAAATTAAATTGAAACCTTCGTAACTAGATTCAAACTCCGAATCCTTGCAATCGATCATATTCTGGCTGTGATTAGTACCATGTAGCCACTCCAGGTGACAAACAGTAGGTCTCGTAACTCTGTGTTAATTGAATAATCTAGGCTATTGCTTCGAAACTGTTGTATTTTACAAGTTCGGAATTCGAATGTGCAGACACGTTTACCTTGCTGCAAACACCGCAGTGTGTTAAAGAATCATATCTCTATTAAGCCCAGATAGTTTCAACCATTCCCTACGTGTACAGATGTACCTATTAGTTAGTTGAATGAGTCCTGAATAATGTTTCAGGTGATATTCACAATGCATTTGTCCATAGTCAGTGCATACGTGGCGATATTTATTATATATTTTATTATAACTTCCTTAGAAATATATCTGAGAGTTCAGAAAATTCAAGTCTTCGTACAGGATACCTAGGTTAGTACGAATTGAAAATTACAAAAAGACGTGACTGAATAATGGTTTGACTCCTCCCTGCCCCAAGTTACCTATCCAGTTAAATGTAACATGGAAAATTCCACGCAACTACTTCCAGCGCGGAAGATAACTCCTTATAACTCAGTATTCGCGAAGAGAGCGAAAGTTCTCGCTCCAAAAAGTTACTGAGGTGTTATAGACTTATGACTCGGTTTTATAACTTTATTGAATGCTCTAACGGTAGTAATTACATGGCATAAGCTATCACAAATACTATGCAGCATTTGCGAGTCATAGATTTTAAAATACTGTGAAAAACACGTTTCTATCAATTTCGATGTGATGAGACTATACAAAATGGTGGGGAACTGACATGTCTGTACTTCGTCTTAACCTATCACGTTTTCTACGATTCAGCGACCACCAAATAAAATGACATCTTGGACCAATCAGGTGCGCAAATCTCTACTGACGGCTATAGGAGTGGCTATGGTTTGTATAGTACAGTAGCATGTCGTAAAAATGACTAGAGTATCGTGTTCCGTTCTACATAAAATGGTACAGTGTTTTTGAAATGGGCTTCACTTACTGTCACTTGTGCAGATTTTGTATTGTGCGGGGAAGTCTATATCGGGCTAACTCCATATAAAATTGTTCTAGGATATTGCGTAACATAGGACTAAGAGACATGAAATCCATAGCTGGTTGCATATGTTCGGGAAAAATAGGGGCAGCTGCATCAACTGATATTTCATTTTCAATAGAGCTGCATATCAGACACATAAATGTAAAATATATCATATTTCCGAATGTTTGACCATCAAAACAAAATAAAACACCCGAGGCAGTTGGTAGTGCGTTTGGGATCACGCAACTGTGAGCTTGGATTCGGGAAATGGTGAGTTCGACTTGACAGATCGCAGTCCTTAAGATGGTTTTCCATGGGTACCCATTTCACACCAGTCTGTACCTAAGTTATGGTGGTCGCCTCCTTTCCATTCCTAGCCCTGCCCTATCTCACCGTCGCCGGAAGACCTGCCTGAGCGGATAGACGTAAAACCAATCGCAACAAAAAAAATGAAAGATTGGTGAAAATCTACGACACGACACCTTATCTTCATCACATTCGGATCTGTAGTATGCATAATATACTGGTATAATAGGGAACATGCATGATCCGGGGTTTTAATTAAAAATATGCTAATCTGATTCAAAATTTCATGCAGAATTCAAAAATGTGATCAGAATGTACAAATAATAACTCCAAACATGATAAAAATCTACGAAAATGTCACGTCACGCAAGTACGCGATCTCATTGGTCTGACGTCATCGTACAGGTTGACTGAATTAGCAGACGAAATAACACATAGTGTGCTGTGAGAAGCAGGATACACTTCGCGTATTTCTACTTTATGTTAGTGTCTGGTATGGTTAAATTCGAGGTCTATACATTGGATAATAATCTGAGTGGTATATTTTAGACTTAAAATGAATCCTGCGCAGACAGTGAGGCAGAAAACTTATAAATGGTGTAGAGTTCCGATGTGCAATAGCACATCGCATACCATACCAAATTGTTTATAAATGTTCCAAAGACGCTAAAACTAGGCAGAAATAGATTTTGGCGAGCCGGAGAAATGCTGGTGATATATCGGAAAAGTCTACAGTTTATTTTTTTGAAGATTTTAACGTAAGATGAATTTGTTTGAATTTTCAAATCACTTTTCCATGTCAGCTGTTCTAGTGGTAAAATTTTAAATTTTAATGTATTATGCTTTATTTAAATGCTTCAATTATATCTTGGAATATGAAAGTAATAAACAGTGCATTAAATAATGCTGATTATTAAAGTATTCTCCAAACCTAACCTATGTTTTGGGTGATCCATGTCAAGATAATAAATCAAAGGGGTTATGAACCCTTTTGACAGCTCTAATTCTACCAATATATCTTGGCATGGGACAGTTATGTATGTCTTTATTGAAGAGCTTAATTGGTAAAGAAATTTAGGCTATATCTAAATACTCTATAATGTAACAAAGAATAGGCGTGTACATTATGAAAGGAAACAACGTGAATTTAACAAACGTATAACTCTACACAAAACCAATGCTTGTCTGTTGGGGGTCTTATAAGTTAACAATGCTCAATTATAATAATTATCATAATATTAATTAAATAAATAACATAATTGCACACAGATGAAAATAGTGATGTAGGTGTTTAAAATATTATCCTACTTAGCCAAAGTTTTAGGTTATACAAGCCAAGTCAATAAACCGAAGGGTAAAAATACCGCGCGAATTGGCCGTGCGGTTAGGAGCGCGCAGCTGTGAGCTCGCATCCGGGAGATAGTGGGTTTTGAACCCCACTGCCGGCAGCCCTGAAGATGGTTTTGCGTGGTTTCCCATTTTCACACCAGGCAAATGCTGAGGCTGTACCTAAGGCCACGGCCGCTTTGTTCCCATTCCTAGGCCTTTCCTGTCCCATCGTCGCCATAAGACCTATATGTGACGGTGTGACGTAAAGCAAACAGAAAAAAAAAGTAAAAGTCACAGCACCCAAAGACATTCCTGTATTGAGCGACTAAAATGTCACCAGGACACTTTTCTTTCCTGATATGCTCAGCTTGTTAAAAGCCAAATGTAATTAATGTTATTGTCTTCACGCCCCGCTAACTACTTCTACGATTTTTGGGAGACGCCGATGTGCAGGAATTTAGTCCTGCAGGAGTTCTTTTACGTGCCAGTAAATCTACCGACACGAGGCTGACGTATTTGAGCACCTTCAACTACCACCGGACTGAACCAGGATCGAACCTGCCAAGTTGCGGTCAGAAGGCCAGCACCTCAACCGTCTGAACCACTCTGCCCGACTTGTGAAAACTAGATGAAGTCATATTTATCTTTATCATGTTTAATTTTTTCCCTCCACAAAGATATCGAATTCTCTTTCATGGGCCCCGGAAGTGGGTAGGCCAGTTGTCCCAACCATAAATATTTTTTGGGGGGGGGGGAGGGGGGGAAATGATAGATTATAGCCTTATAGTACTATGATCTTTCTTTCTTTCCTTCTTTCTTTCTTTCTTAATCAGTTTATCCTTCAGGGTTGGTTTTCTCTCGGACTCAGCGAGGGATTTCACCTCTACCACTTCAAGGACAGTGTTCTGGAACGTGAGACTTTGAGTATGGTGATGTAACTGATGAGGAGGGCCATTACCTCGCCCAGGCGGCCTCACCTGTTAGGCTCAACAGGGGCCTTGTTGGAGGATGGGAGGATCGGAAGGGATAGACAAGGAAGAGGGAAGGAAACGGCCGTGGCCTTAGGTGCATGGAGGAGAAGTAGGAAAATACGAAAAACCACTTCGAGGATGGCTGAGGTGGGATTCGAAACCGTTCTACTCAGTTGACCTCCCGAGGCTGAGTAGAGCCCGTTCCAGCCCTCGTACTATTTATTTTCAACTTTCGTGGCAGAGCCGGGAATCGAAACCGGGCCTCCAGGAGTGACACACATTAACCACTACACCACAGAAGCGGACTAGTACTATAATGCTACCTATATGTTTATGTTAGTGATGAAATCCGATTTCTTACTTTACTAATGCTGAAAGCCCGAAAATGTAATGTTATTCTTTAATAGGGGAATCAGTCTAGAAGGAAATGTTGAAAGTGATGTGATATCTATCCAGGTTCGTTGTTATCCTAATACTATGGGTTACAGTACATTGCACGTATATAAAAAACGCCACTTACAAACTTGCTTGTTATCCGCGAATTTCTGCGGCCACAAAAGTCACATTTTTCAAGAATGATGACATCTACACATGGTAGATTGTCTGACTGTGCTGTTTTGAACGTTTCTTCTGTCATTTCGAAGTTATTCGCGATCATGAATAATAAACAATCGGCTTTTAGCAACGGCTGATGCACAACGGCTGGTAGAGCTCCATGCGGTACTGGATTGTGACGTCACAGCGCGCCGCTTACGTCAGAGGCCGTTTCACTCGCCTTGCGGAAAGGCACTATTAAATATTTTTTTAATGGTAGAAAACAAGGCAACATACCACAATGGAATACGTTTACGTACTATTTCATTGGTGTACTTTTCAAAAAAAATATTTTTGAAAATGATGCATGTTCCCAATTCGTTATATAGCGAGAAACAGCAAACAATGAAGATTTCAAGAAAAACGAATATTCCATATTTGAAGATTGACTGTTAAAAAGGCGATATTTGTAGCTTAAGAAAGTTGTGAGAAAAGCGCAAGAAACTTAAAATAAAAGGCGCACGGAAAGTACCCATGATCGGGTTTAGTAGACATGTTAAGCAATTGCATCTTCCTGGTTTGTATTGCTCATGGCAATCAATAATATTCAACTAGTGTAATGCATGTGAACGAAATATTGATTAAGTTTTGGAAGTGGAAATAGCACCGTTAGAACAGACATTCCCCAACTGAAGTCATTCACAAATATTTTTAATATTTTCTGCAGGATCTCTCAACCAAGTCAGAACACCAACATGGTTGTGCTTTTGAATATTGGTGTTTGTGGCAAGAAGCTATTTGGACCACTTGTTACGATCGACACTGAGCTCGAACTCTTAAACTGTGCACCACTGCCTTCCCAACCCGGGACGCGCCGGGATTTGAACCGCGGCCATCCAAGGTGAAAGCCAGATGCTGATCCCCCGTGCTAATCACGCCCCTCCCCCAGTAGTGTTTTTAGAACTGAAGCAATTAAAATAGCTACTCTTTTGGAATTGATTTTACGTCGCTCTAACTTGGTCACGGTGGGAAAGGAAAGGGCTAGGACTGAGCGAGGTGGCCGTGCGGTTAGGGGCGCGCAGCGGTGAGATTGCATTTGGGAGATAGTGGATTCGAACCCCACTGTCGGCAGCCCTGGATATGGTTTTCAGTCGTTTCCCATTTTCACACCAGGTAAATGCTTGGGCTGTACCTTAATTAAGGCCACGGCCGCTTCCCTTCCACTACTAGCCCTTTCCTGTCCCATCGTCGCCATAAGACGTATCTGTGTCGGTGCGACGTAAAGCCAATTACACGAAAGAAAGAAAGGGATAGCAAACTGCGAAACAGCCGTAGCCTTAATTAGAGTCCATAACATTTGCCCGGTGTGAAATTAGGATACAATAAAAAACATCTTGAGTGCTGCCGACGGCGATGTTCCGAGCCCACCACCTCCAGAATGCAAACTCTCAGCTACACAGATCATACTGCGCAACTATCTCCCTGCGTAATTGCTTACGCGTTCTGGACAACACGCATTTCCAAATGACATGCTTTTAATTTTATGTTTACAGGGCTAGGAACGGGATGGGAGCGACTGTAGCCTTAATTAAGGTACAACTCCCAGCGTTTGCCTGGTGTGAAAATTGGAAAAAAACATCTTCAGGGCAGCTGACAGTGGGTTTACTATCTCCCGAACGCAAGCTGACAGCTATGAGACCTAAAGCACCCAGCCACTCGCTCGGTAATGGCATCTTTGATTCAGAACCAATCTATCTGTCTCACTGAACTTATAACGGATAATCTCTACCCGCAAGGTGGGGTTTATACATATGAGTCGAGTACTGCTTACTTTTTTCTAGAGGTGACAGTCTTTCGGCGAAGATGGCACGGGAAAGTGCTTATGCCAGGAAAGGAGTACTCCCAGTATTTGTCGGTTGTGAAAAATGGAAAATTAGGGCTCGATTCAAACATTTTCCGAATGCAGACTTAGAAATACGTAACCTTGACCGCGTAGCCAGCTCGTTCAATAATGGGTTTCTTCTATGGCAGCTAGCCTGTGTATTAGGAAACGAGATCGTATAGGTTTCCTGAAGAACTTGCACAATATTTCATATTAAATAATTCATAAAAGGAGATTTGGTATTTCTAGTGTTCACTTATGTAACGCAGCAACCTTATATCCCAACGGAGTTAAGAGACATTCGCTTTGATTTATTAATGTCGAAGAAAAGGAGAAGGATGATATTGACCCCGGTAGACTATTACTGCTACTCACCAAATTACGAAAGAGGAGTCCACATGGTAACGATCCTTACCTGTCAAAGAGAAAGAAAAACACAGCATGAGTAAATCGAAATAATACCAAGAAACATTGAACAAGATAATGACATAGAGATCGACAGGATGGGCGGGGGAAGCAAGGGTATGCCACGTACCTCAGAAAAGCCCTCCTATAAAATACTGAAATCAGCTCCGTTAAAACATTCAGGTGCCGGGCTGAGTGGCTCAGACGGTTAAGGCGCTGGCCTTCTAACCCCAACTTGGCAGGTTCGATCCTGGCTCAGTCCGGTGGTATTTGAAGGTGCTCAAATACGACAGCCCCGTGTCGGTCGATTTACTGGCACGTTAAAGAACTCCTGCGGGGCTAAATTCCGGCACCTCGGCGTCTCCAAAGACCTTAAAAAGTAGTTAGTGGGACGTAAATCAAATAACATTAAAAACATTCAGCGGAAAGTGAAGCCTAGAGACGAGAGGCAAGGCTAAACTATAATTTCTTCTGAGAATATTAATCGTCAAAGTGTCGTGTTTGTATGGATGTTCCCATATGCCTAATGACTCTTCCTTGGTGTCCGGTATGTATGTATGTATGTATGTATGTATGTATGTATGTATGTATGTGACGTCATCCGTACGTGTCAAATGTGGATGGATAAAGAAGAAAGTTTTGGTTAAATAAGTATATTTAAATAAAATTTTGTATGTATGTATGTATGTATGTATGTATGTATGTATCGAACCCATGACCTTTGTGTCCCAAGAACTTTGAATCTTAAAAGTTACCACATATATATTTATATCGCAGAGGCGACAAGAGGCAGAAAAATGGCTGCTTTCTTTTCCACGCTATGAGATGTGACGTCATCCGCACGTGTCAAATGTGGATGGATACAGAAGAAAGTTTTCGTTAAATAAGTATATTTAAATAAAATGATTAGTAGTGAACGCAGTACAATAAGGGCACTGTATTTATCTATAAGACAACTGGTTTTTAGTAAGACAGACTTGAGGCTGCTAAGCCAGTTCAGTGAATATGTCATGAAGGACGCGCATGTCTATTTTACACACGCCTAGTCGTCAGAAAATAGTGCCTATCAAATGAGGTCATATAACCAGTTAATTTGGTAAGGAATAATTTTTAAATGTTCGCGAACACTGTCGACAGCAGGTTAGCAAGTACTTGGTTACAACAAAAACTCTACTTAATACAGTTCCACTAAGTCGGAAAAATTACGCAAATTTTCTTGGCGGCAAAGGAAAAATGCCTGAGAGAGGGGATAGTCTATAAAATAAGAGGGGACGCCATCTTGAAACCCCCTGCATTTGTATCATTGAAGCTCGAGAGAGAGGGTTGAACTGTTCAGTAAATCGATCGTCAATAAGTAGACTAAGTCCAGCAAACATAGATTATGGCCGATGTGGCCGGGGTCTTGACTCCAAGTGGAGATAGTAGTTCATTGCAAAAGTAATCGGATAAAAGACGATCAAGATACCTAAGTAGTATTTGTGAAGTTGTAAATATTGTTTTGTAAAGAATGTAATTCGTGTGCGGGTAACAAATCCAATCAGTCGAGTGCGATCAGCGAAGAAACCGAGTGAAGGACATTTCTTTTTTTAATGCTTTATTTTCCAGGAAAACATGAATAAAACCAAATGTGAAGCCAGAAGCACTAAAATGGCTAAATAAAAACCTCAGGGTTGCTGGTGAATCCAAAAATGGAAGCTGACGTGCAGTTAAGGTAGGTGGAATGCCATCTCAACGCCTTTTTGTGTCTGTTTTATGATATCACACTTATATATATTTGTTAAGGGTATTTATGACGCAGTTGGTCACCCATATGTTTCGTGAATGTCAGAAATATGACGAGAGGGCATTTGTTTTATTTTCTGCTTGGATAAAATTTTAAAGTATTCCGAGTGCCGTGTAACATGTTGTAAAACGTTAGTAATGAGGGTTACGAAGTGATATCACGTCCAAAGTAGATCGTCATTTCCGTGAATTTATTGCCTATAGTTAAGATATCTTATTTGATGTAAACAATTTCTGTTCGATAAGTGGAATTGGTGCAAGATATCCGTGGTTACCCAGTTTAAATCGGCTGTAAGCGCGCTGCCGTGTTGAGTAATGCAGATCGGTGAATATCTGTCACGAAGAGTAATGCTATTCTATGTCCGTTTAAAATGGGTCTGATTGACAATAAATAACAGTAATATTTGTCAGTCATTTTTGTGAAAATCCATATTTTAAAATACGAGGTCATGTTATGAGAAGTTGTTCATTATTAAATTTCTTGTGCGTCGTGGATTCTAAGTAGTATTATTCCATTTCGTTTTGTCAGTGAGAGTTGTCGAGTTGAAGGCAAGAGGTTAGGTTTTGTCGTATGACTTGAGGTAGGATTTGCGAATCAGGTGACTGGAAGCCTGTAATGATGCCGGGATTTTATGTGAGACCGAGGAGGATATTTGTATAATGTTTGGGGTGGAAAAATGTGAGAGAATCCACGTAAGTGTTAATTTGCGACGTGTACAATTACTGAATGACATTTTTAAAAGTAAATCTATGTGCATATCTCTTTGGTCAGGAATATCGTACTTTAATTCTATTTCTTGTAGACCAGTTACGCATGACATAGGACAGGTGTTTCATATCAAAGCTGAGAGCGAGGGTTGTGAAGGGTCCGATACCGCCAGCTGATCGAGCTCGCCGTTCGGAGATAACGGGAGTGTGCTGCTTGTTACGTGTTAAAAATTAGATTGCATTCTTTAGAACGCAGATCATTCATGTGTGCGAACTAGTTGGACATTTTTATCCGGGAATAACGTGTAGGTTATTAGATACTATTATTTTGTTTAATGTATATTTGAAACCACGAAGTTAGAGTATAATGAGCGACTTAGTCAATTCCAGGGTTGTCCAAAATATAGAGAGGTGGTGGTGGTGGTGGTGATTGATTTATTTGTGAGGGGTGCACAAAGCGTTATGGAAATGTCATGGTAGGATATGACATAGTAATTGGCTTACATTTTTACGGCGAGTTAGTTATGCAGCGATTTGTTTTGTACTTAATTATTAGGGTTATCCAAGTGTTAATAATGGCTAGTATTAGATTAGATTTAAAGTATGATGTCATGAAACTGATATAATACATGAAATAAATGATGTAAAATTTTCATCCAGCTGCGCGATTCTAAACAACGATAAACTATTATAACAATTATAAAATATAACTACGTCAGAATTTGAGTAGCGACGTGTTAAAGAAACCATTCGTCTGCTGAGATAGAATTTGTTGTTAATTAAGATTCATTAAAGCATGTAAATTTATTCAATTATTAAATTCAGTGGAAATCGTATTTGTGAAATAACTTAAAATCAAGTGAATAACTTGAAAGTGCATTCCGGAAATCTTAGTTTATTCTTCTGGGAAAGTTCAAATGTTAACGTAACGCTTAAGGGGACATATCCGACGGGGATGGATTTTACTGCCACAAAGTAATTGTGAGCGTTGTTGTTGTTGTATTATTTGACTTTTATTGATTGAGCATTAAATGTCCTGGGACTAGTAAAGTGGAAACTTTGGTCATCAACTGATGTAACTTAATTGTGTTTAGCCTTCAGCTTAGAAACTTGGATGGACATGGGGTCATGAACCTCAGTGACTTAAGATTAAGTCCATATGCCACAGTAGCATCATTTTCCTTGCGGTCATCACCCAAAACGACTTTATAATAAACTAGAAGTTTAGATGTCGGTCCATGACATAGTCGCAGGTCACATCGATTCAAGTAAGGGTCCATGCCGTACAACCACTGTGTGGCACACACCGATTGGGCGGCCGTAATTATATCCAGAGTCCAGAATTCGTGTTACGAGGACTGGACCATCAAGAATCATTATGATGGTACATGCAGTCTCACATGGAAGCCGAATTTAAGGATTTCCAGACTTTCCTTTCTTCACTCATAATATGTGGCAATGGTTTCTAGTAAGGATGCCCATCAGGCAGTTAAGTCAAAGGCTCAAACCAGTATTCTGCTCCTCTGTGTTAAATTATTGTGGCGTCAAGTGGACAAGATTGAGTCCAAATTATATTGATTTTTAATATTTTTCACCGTGATTTCATTAATAAATACTAATATTTTGTGAATAGACATGTCATTGAGTAGATAGATTAGGATTACTGAACCCTACCTTTTACCTCAGCAAGTGACGAAGAACCCGTAACGACCCAAGACACAGATCTCATGAAAATTGCTGATGGGTAAGGAAGGTAGGTTTCCTTCATTGTGGCCCAAGGGTTCAGTATGCCAAGAAGAAGTTATTTTTTCAATTGAGGCAGTGGATATCGTGATAATCATTCTTTTGTACTTACTGTGTATGTATAAGGGACTTTCGTAAATCTAGGCAGGTGAGTTACGTCCTAATTTATAGTTTTTTGTTGTTTGTTTAGAATACTCCCACTCCTTTGGCTCCGGATCACCCTAAACTGGGGAAAGTGTAATCATTTATTGTAATCCAAAGACATTTTTGATACACGCATTTCATTTTTTAATTATATTTCTTCGGTCTATAAGGGCCATTCAAAAAGAAACGAGCCGGAGGCAATTAAATGAAAACCTGTAACGTTACTTCAATGTTAGTAATAATAATGTTATTTTATTTACGTCCCACTAACTACTTTTACGGTTTTCGGAGACGGCGAGGTGCCTGAATTTAGTCCCGCAGGAGTTCATTTACGTGCTAGTAAATCTACCGACGAGGCTGACGAGGCTGACGTATTTGAGCACCTTAAAATACCACTGGACTGAGCCAGGATCGAACTTGCCAAGTTAGGGTCAGCAGGCCAGCAACTCAACCGTCTGAGCTACTCAGCCCGGCTTACCGACATTTCAAAAGTATTGCCCAGCACTGTTGAGCACTTGTCCCACTGCGACACAAGGCGGTGAATGGCCGTCTCGTAAAATTCCTGGGGCTGCGTTGTGAACCACTTCCGAACGTACCGCTTGCGGTGCATGCTTCCACTGGAGACTTTGTCGTTTTACACGGGTTCGAAGTGATGACACCATGTCACTTCCTTGGCACAGCGCATCAAATGTTCAAGAGATGTCCATTCGACATGCATTCTATGCTGGTTGAATACTGTGATGCACCCATTGGGCGCACTTTTAAGAAAATTTCAATGTGTCCTTAATGACGGCGTGAACATTTCCGGCGCTCACTTCGACGTCTGCGGTAATGGCTGTTACCGTAAATTGCCCGTCTCACATAATGAGGGCATCAATCTGCTGTAGAGTGGCATCGGTAATACGATGTAGCGTTCCATACCGTGCATCATTTGCCAACGACATGCGTCGTTTTCTGAATCGCTTGTTTCCTGCCTTGACCCTTGCAACGGACATGCAGTGCTCACCGTACAATTGTGCCATTCTTCGATAATTTTTTCGTTCCCTTCACTCCTTCTGTTGTCAGGAAACGTTCTACACACCTTTGTTCTTCTTTTGAAGCCTCCATTTCACTGTTTTCAACACGACTGGGTGCAGTTGACGATCAACGCGTTCGCCCATGTCCTTCCAGCGGCGAGTTTAGGACTTCAGCGCATGTATAGGGAGCGCACCTTCTTTCGTAAACAAGTGCGTTATGATCCCTTCAGCGGTTTTCATTTTACAGCCTGAGCCTCGTTTCTTTTTGAATGACCCTCATACATTAGACATAATAATTAAACGTAATAAGTATTTACACCCAGTAACCATACTGTCACCGTTTGTTGTCGAAGAAGTCAAAAGATGTTTTATATAACTAGGAAAACACGTATCCTGCTCTTCATTAGTTGAATTAGTGCTTACTATATTTTCCCCTATTTTCTTTTGAAACATTTTTTTTTACTCGTAATACACAAAACAATTCTATGTCCTATCCAGTGCGCCCCACCCTTTGTTTAATGATTATAAAATTATATGAAATTCTTTCTCTCTTTTTACTTTTGATTTGGAATCACTACCCAGGTATTTGACCCTGAGTGAGTTTGTCTCCCTACATGCTCTCAACAGAAATGCCTCTTCCATTTTTTCTCCACACAACAAACAACAATTATCTTCATCTTTCTCTCTTTGACCCTTAACTGAATTTTTTTTGCTAATTTCACAGCATTTCTATTATATTCTTTTGGTCCTGCATTCTGACGTGATCATCTACTTCTCAGTATCATTCACTCGAATAGTTACTTTCTTACTCATCTTCTTTCGTTCGTTCTGCATATCTTTATCTCAGTAATTTCACATTTCTATAATATCGACCACCCTGTTCACCTTAATAACCCAATAATCGTACTAAATTTAATATTTCCCTCCTGTCACCCTCTTTAACCTTAACCAACATATTATCATTTTAGCTATATCTGCGGTTACAAATATATCTTCACATATAAGACCAACTCCACTATTATCTGCACAATCTGGTAGCCCCCTTAGTATTTCGCATAATTTCTTATATATTACGTCTAGTTCTTAACTGTCTTCTTCAATGCTCCATATTTCTGCTCCGTACAATGCTCTGGATTTTACAAGCGAATTTAGAACCGTTTTCTACAGTTCATACTCAGTATCTGCATCTTCCTCTCCAAAAACCTCGTACTAGATAAAGCTACCAGTCCTTTAGATTTTGTTCGTTTAATTTGTTCTTTCCACTTACTGTTAGATGATTGTCTAATTCCTATATATTCTATATTTTGTTGCCTAGCAATCGGTCGAAATTGTGTCAAATCATCGTCTCCTAATGCCGGGCTGAGTGGCTCAGACATCAGAAGCTAAATATCAAAGTAAGAAACAGGTTAGGACATTTCATGTGCAGTCTAGAATACAATAAACTACACGAGTCGAAATTTCCCGCGGGTGTCACAAGAAATTCCAGTATGATAGATGTATGGTGCGCAGAACGCAATAAGACGTTCTCTTTTGAACGGAAAAAGACTAATTAGTTGTAGTGTATGTATGAAGAGTATTCAGACCGAAGGCTGATTAGAACCTCAACAACTCCGCCCTCAGCAGTCATACGAGCGTTGGAACTTAAATAGTGGCAACACTGCTGCAGAGACGCTATGCAACGGAATCTAATATTGTCGCTGATAGCACACGTTGGTTACATACCTACCTTACCTCAGTGCAAATGGACTCGCCCTTCCCACATCACCTGCGTGCGCACAAGCGAGAGAAACACAGTTACGTATGAGCTAGCGGTCTAACGTAACGTTGACTCTATGTTTTACCAAACAGGAACAACGGAGTTGAATCAAGATTGAATGTGCCAGAGGTCGTACAGCACGAGAGTGTCATCAAGGTCTTCGAGAGGCTTGCGGGGAATCTGCATTGCCTTACAGAACAGTGGAACGTTGGGTAAAAGCCTCAACGATGGTCGGCAAACTGTGACGAACATTCATAGGGCAAGTCGTCCTACGAGTGAAGAAGAAGTCCATGCTATTGCCGCGTTACTGGACCAGACGATTCGTGAGCATTCGCTTCAGAACTGTTGCAGAGATTCGACAGGCAGTAGACCGCTCCATTCGCACCATCAAGAGAACAGGCTCTGCTAAAGGTATACTACGACTTCCACATCGTTGGCAACGGGTTATACACAACGCTTGTGACTACATTGAAGGACAGTAAAGGTTGGTAACATGTAACTCTTCTGTATCTGTTGTAAATAAACAATTGCTACTATTTAAGTTCCAACCTTCGTACATGGCCTAGACATCACTGAAGAGGAGTAGTAAGGAAGTGAGGAGTTAGGTAATTTCCCGCTGCTTTCCTCACCGAGCCATGAAGTGCTATTACATATCAGTCTGCCAAGCCCACTGAAATGCACGTACTAAACGACCCTGTGAACAATATTTTCACGCTACTCAAAACAGGTTATGGCGTTATTAGCATCGTTCATACCTCAGTCACTTTCATATCGTCAAAGCCAAGGATAAGACAGAGACAGGTCAATGAAAGTAACAAATTTACTCTATCCCACAACAGAAAACACAGCGCACTGTATACACTGCGTCTCGCCAACAAAGGCATAGTTGCAGTGTACGGAGATGGAATGACAACATTTCATTATATAGGCAGATAAATATCCAGTTTCTTGGCTGAATGGCCAGCGTAGTGGCTATCGGTTCAGAAGGTCCCGGGTTCAATTACAGAGTAGGCCGGTGATTTTAGCCACATCTGGTTAATTCCTATGGCTCTGAGGCTGGGAGCTTCCTTTAGTCTTAAATTAATATATAAATCTTCATTTACTCACAACACATCCAACTGCCGACCAGCAGAGAAACACACAGTAGTGAATATATCCTCCACATAGAGTTGGTATCTCGTATTAAAACTGGGCTTCATTCACACGCAGTGCCCGCCCCACGTAATTGGAAAAAGGCCACGAAGACTACAGGCACAGACAGACAGTGGAGAAAATACGGATGTGATTGCCTTTATAAAGGAAAATTGTTTGTATAAAAAATAATACATACAAAGATCTATTTCAAAATGATCGGAGAAGAGCTGACAGAACTGTAAACAATACTTGCACATAGATGTCTTCGAGATTAACTAGAATAAACATATGTATAAAATATGAAATGACAAGTTTACACGGATAAAGTTTAGAATATCTTGTTCTCCTATTGGTATTATATTCAGCACTGTCATCTAGCAGCACCTTTACCCATGATCAAATCACAAAATCCTTTCTCAGTCGTCTTACGGAACATATCTTATGACCGTCAGATATGGAGGTGAACCAGTGTCTTTCAACATAAATACATATTATTTAGGTTTGAATTCGCTGTATGTTCATGCGCAACATTTCGAAGAGTGTGGAAGAACTCGAAGAGCATTAAGTAATTAAGCACATTTGTTCGCAACAAACGTTACAGGGTAATAACATCGAACATACAATAAATACTTTCTCCATGATTCGCGAAAAAGCTATTCGTAATCCATGAAGTGCTTATTGATTTTCATTTGTTAGATATTGTGAGGGACCGTCGAACTGCCAGAAGTGATCTTCTGAAATGGATCTGATAAATGGCACAACTGTGTTCGGGAAAGGGGAGATATGGTTGTCATAAGACCAATCTCACTCAATTTATATCAATTTATAGCGATATATAGAAGCTGGAATTGGGGATCCGTCCAACATTGTAAAAATGGAGGTCGAGGATAATAAAGTTAGCAGTCTTCAAGGAGTAAAGAATTTTCCTTCCGCGGAAATATTCTGAGACATAATACGAAGGAGTGGAATCATGCAAGGAGGGAAAAGTACTTCCCGAAATACTTTATGCCACACGTTCGTCTATACATCTGGCAGGACGTGAGTTCAATTGTCCCTCTGGAAATTGCATAGTCCTGGTAATACACTCGATCGCAAAAGCACAAAAGTAGTCTATCAATGTGATAACTTTCAAAACAGCAGTTGAAAATGTTTCTTCGTCCATTTATGTTGTCTAATATTTTGACAATGATATTACTTCAATATATTTATTTTAGCTAGTGACTTAACATCGCAATAACACATACGTGTTATCGGCAATGATGGGATAGCAGGAAACGGAAATGGACTTAATTAAAGCACAGCTCCAGCATTTTCCTGCTGTAAAATTGGGGAACTACGGTAGACCATCTTTAGGGCTGAGGATAGTAGTGTTCGAAACGTCTGATTAAGTACTGAACTGTTTCTGAATTCTGTTCTTCGTTAGGCTCTGCTAAATAGTATTCACTTAATCATTCTTTAAACATACAATGTTATACGATGAGAAAGTCAATGTGAAAATGGTGCAAGAAAACAAAACAAAACTTCCTTCGGTATCATCAGGCAACATTTTCCTTTTTTACAAATTACACTATTTTACTTTAACATTCATTAAATCAAGGAACCTTGCGATACATTTTCCTATTTTGTAGAGATATTCGCTCTTAACCTTACAACTTAGCGACATGTTGAAATAATAACATTCGAACTATACGTTAATTCCACGCGAATTGCTTGAGTAGTTTTTCGACATTTCCCGTGCAGTATAAACATTTGTGTATGAAGTTGAAAACTATATTTTGTTTGCCCGATGGTAGGTAACTTCACACTAGTCTTTATGATAGATCAGCAATATTTACATCACATCGAACGCTACGCATAACAAAAATAGAGTTCTGAAAAAATGAATTGGAAGTCAGAAATTACAAAAAAAAAAAAAATCCCTTAAAATTCATAAGCACCACAGGTCTGGCCTTCTTGCTCCTTGTATTCCTCCCTTTGAACTTCTAAGAATTCAGTTTTCTCCTGGCTGTTTTCTTTTGAGCAGAACCAGACTGTCGACTGACTTCCATGAACACTCTCCAGTATCATTTCATTTCATCTGTCAGTCATTAATCTTTGCCACAGAGGAGTGCGACAGGCTTCGTCAGCCGGCTCAATTCCTATCCTCGCCGCAAGATGGGGGCTTCATTTATTACATCCCTGACCCGGTCAATGACTGGAAAACAGGTTTTTATTCATTTTCAGTATTTATGATCACTTATCACATTCGACATGCAAAATTTATTGCGATGCAATATGTGTAGTGCAGATACCTGACTGATGTTCAGACCATGTGGAGTGGTTCATCAGGTGGTGTGCGTGCTGTTCTCAGTTGGATTATGCACAGCTTTTTCGTTATCATCAGACATCACAGACGCATCCAGAACAGGTCCCTACGAAAGGAGACATGGTTTCACGCCGCCGTTTTTAAACCCTTCGAAACGTATCCGAAGCCGTAATCTTCATTCAGGAAATATTTCTTCGTATAAGCATCGTGCCTCTCGTATAAGCATCGTGCCTCTCATGCATTACGTCTTTCTCCTCCGCAGAGTAATATCATATTCGCTTACTCATCACCTTCGATGAGTAAGTGCGACGTAAAACCACTAACAAAATTGAAATGCGTAGAGAGATTTGCCTGCTGAAACGACCACTGTGTACTGAATCATGCCCATCCGACAGCTATGCGTGTGGATACAGTTTGTATAGTACAAGAACATTTCATAAATATGATTAGAGAAGTGGACTCTACATAAAAGAGCACAGTTTTTTTTAAGATGGGTCTCAGTTACTGCCTCTTGTACGGTCCTTGCATTATACGGGGAAGCCTATGTATATAACTAGTAAGATACCCGTGCTTCACTATGGCTTTAAACTGAAAATAGAAAATTATTATTCAAGATTTTACATTTTGGAAAGTCCACTGTCAGCTGAGCCTGTAAAACGTTTCAGCGGCAATGATTATTTATTTTCTGATCTAACACTCATTTGAACTCCCATACGGAAGAATGTGAATGTTGATGTTGTACGTCGAACAGAAATGGAGTATTTAATAGTTTATTAAGGAGTGAATGTTTTCAAATATTTATTAACATCTAGGGTATAGAAGACCAACCTTCATAAAAAATTTAACTTAGTGCCTAAAAGGTTTTCGGAAGAATGGGTATTGTGTTTTTGAGGGTCAACCACCATCTAACCCCCTTACGGGAGAAATATTTTGAAGTATACGATATTTTACACCTAGGACATAACAGTATACTATTCTCGTAAAATTACAACTTTGTACGTCAAATCGTTTTGGTGGGATAAATAATTTCGTCTATCGAGCTACCCTCATTTAACACTTTTTGGTTGGAACGTTAAAAAATATTTCCAATTTCACACCTAGGATTTGGAATTGGAATTTTGTCTTCGTTCGTTCGGAGGAAGGAAGGAATATATTTGTTTTCGGATCTTAACCCCTATTTAACTCTCTGAAAAATTAAATTTCTTTCACACCCTCTGTTATTTAACACCTAAGATATAATATGAAATTTTAACTTCATAATTCAAACGATTTCATATAAATGTATATTTTTGTCATCGGTTTTCACCCACCAGTCAAAACCCCCTTAGGGCTGTGTTGTTTTAAGTCCACTTCTTATTTGCATCCTCATAAAATAATTCAACTCCTTTTACACCCCATTAATTAGATTCCACCCCCTCCCCTGCCACAAAATGCGTGTGTCCTTATGTTTAAAGGAGATTCCAAATAACAATTTTCTCGTCCGTAACATCCTCCTTTTTCGAGATATAAGTATCCTCAAACAAAGAATTCAACTCATTTTTCAATTCATTTATCTCCCCCCCCCCCCAAATGGATTTTCCGCAAACAAAAGAATACGTGTTTCTTTATTTTTAAAGAAGATTACAAATACAAATTTTCATGTCTATAACATCTTCAGTTTTTGAGATGTAAGTATCCTCATAAAAAGAGCTCAACTCATTTTTCAGTCCTTTTCACAATCCCCTTATGTGAATATTCCGAATACAACAATACGTGTTTATTTAATTTTTAAAGAAGATTCCAAATATCAATTTCTGTTTTGGAATACCAGTATCCTAATAAAAAAATAATTCAACCCCGTTTTCAGTCATTTAACCTCCACCCTTTAAGTTCTATTGCCGAAAATAAAAAAACACGTGTGTCTTTATTTTTAAAGGAGATTCCAAGTACCAATTTTCATGTTTGTACAGTAATATCTTCAATTTTGGAGATACCAGCATCCTAATTAAAAATAATTCCGCCCCCTTTCAATCATTTTAACCCCCCCCCCTGAAGGGTTTTTTCCGAAAACAAAAAATGTGTTACTTTATTTTTAAAGGAGACTAAACATACCAATTTTCAAGTCTGCAATATGTGGTATGTTTTTTTGATAAATTGTAGACATGCTCATTTTAAACATTCACCCCTTCAGCACTTCCCCTTAAGTGGGTTTTCAAAAAACAAATTATGCGCGTTCCTTTACATTTACAGGAGCTCCAAGAACCTATTTTCACGTCTGTAACATCTTCAGTATTTTATATATAAGTATCCTCATAAAAATAATTCAACACATTTTTCAGTTCTCTTCAAGGAACCCACCCCCTTAAGTGGATTTTACGAAAACAAAAGAATACGTGTTTCTTTATTTTTAAAGAAGATTACAAATACCAATTTTCACCTCTGTAATATCTTCAGTTTTGGAATACCAGTATCCTAATAAAAATAATTAAACCCCTTTTTCAGCCATTTAACCCCCTGCTCCTTAAGTACTTTTTCTGGAAATAAAAAAATGTGTTTCTTTATTTTTACAGGAGATTCCAAATGCCAATTTTCACGTCTGTAATATCTTCAATTTTGGAGATACCAGCATCCTGACTAAAAATAATTCAACCCCCTTTCACTCATTTTATACCCACCCGCCACAAGTGTTCTTTGCCGAAAACAGAAAATACGTGTTACTTTATTTTTAAAAGAGATTATAAGTACCTATTTTCACGTCTGGAATATGTTCAGTTTTTGAGATATACTATAGATTTCTCATTTTAAAAATTCAGCCCCTTTAACACTTCCCCTTAAGTGGATTTTCAGGAAACAAATTATGTATGTTCCTTTGCTTTTACAGGAGATTCCAAATACCATTTTTCATGTCTGTAGCATGTTACGTTTTTGAGATATATAGTAGATATACTCATTTTAAAAAATCACCCCTTTTGTGACTCCTGTTTACCAACTCCTAAGAAGATTTTCCAAAAACAAAAAAATACGAGTTTCTTTATTTTTAAAGAAGATTTCAAATACCCATTTTCATGTCGATAACATCTTCAGTTTTTGAGATATGTCTCCTCATAATAGGTGGTCAACCACTTTTCCCCCTTTTTCAACCCCCCTAATGATATTTTCCAAAAACAAAAAATAGGTGTTTCTTTATTTTAAAGAGGATTCCAAATACCAATTTTTACGCCTGTAAACTTTTAAGTTTTTGAGATATAGATATCATCGTTTCCCTTTTCTCCCCCTTAGCGACGGAATATCCAGAAATCCTCCCTTAGCGAGCACCTACATGTTAATATGAATGCATCCCCAAAATTTAATTTCTTTCTGTCCAGTAGTTTTGGCTCGGCGATGATGAATTAGTCAGTCAGTCAGTCAGTCAGTCAGTCAGTCAGTCAGTCAGTCAGTCAGTCAGTCAGTCAGTCAGTCAGTCAGGACAAGTTATTTTATATATATAGTCAGTCAGTCAGGACAAGTTATTTTATATATATAGATAACATGTCCTGACTGACTGTCAGACGGACTGACTGACTGACTGACTGACTGATTCATCATCGCCGAGCCAAAACTACTGGACATAAAGAAATGAAATTTTGAGGATACATTTATATTACGGTGTAGGTGCTCACTAAGGGAGGATTTTTCGATATTCCGTCGCTAAGCGAGTAAAAAGGGGGGTAAATTTTAAAAATGAGGATATATATCTAAAAGAACTTAAAAGTCTACAGGCGTAAAAATTGGTATTTGGAATCTACTTTAAAAACAAAGAAAGAAGTATTTGTTTTCGGAAAATCCCATTAACGGGAGGTGAAAAAAGGGGAAAAGGAGTTGGACACCTTTCATAATGATACTTATAACTCAAAAACTGAAGATGTTACAGACATGAAAATTGGTATTTGGAATCTCCTTTGAAAATAAAGAAACACGCATATTTGGAGGGGCGGGGGAATCAACTTAACGAGCTGGGGTGAAAAAGGCGTTGAATTCTTTTTATACGCCTTTGCTGGCAGGACCTAGTGTTTAGAGTGCACTATGTCTTCTGGTATGGCAAAGCAAAGTCATTTACGTACAGGCCATGAAGGCCCTTGGAGTGGTGGAAGGTAAAGGCTTCCACTATTCGTAACCTCGGCAATTGATGGGGTAGGGTGATTAGCTCTACGCCCGGCTGCATTTGCCCCCAGGAATTAACCTGGTACTCATTTTTGGTGTAGGCTGAGTGAACCTCAAGGCCATGTGCACCTCGGGAAGTGGAAATCTCGTTTCTTAAATTTTACGACTTCCTGACAGCCCCCTTCTGGTATGAGCTAGGTATGAGCGATGCTAGTAATGCCATTCCTTCTGCAGCCAGTCCCTGCTACGAATGGTGTAAAAATGTTGCTCATAGGGTCAGTTGGTGCATGCCTTTCAGTGGGCTTCGCAGATTGATATGTAATAGCAACTTCTGGCTCGGTGAGGAAAGCAACGTTAAACTACCTCGCTCCTCATTTCCCTAGTACGCCTCTTTAGTAATGCCTAGGCCATCTATGACAGCTGATGGGGGAGCTGTTGAGGATCTAACCAACCTTAGGGTTGAAGACTGAACACACACACACACTTATATCTCAAAAACTAAAGACGTTAGGGGCATGAACATTTGTATTTGGAATCTTCTTTCAAAGTAAGGAAACACGTGCTCTTTTGTCTTCGGAAAATCCACTTAAGGGGGTGAATGAATTGAACAATTAGTTGAATTATTTGTAAGGGGATACTTATATATCAAAAAGTAAAGATGTTAAAGACGTGAAAACTGGTATTTGGAATCTCCTTTAAAAATAAAGAAACACGCACTTTTGGTAAGGGGGAATCATCTTAACGGGTAGGAAGGGTGCGGGTGAAAATTGAGTTGAGTTACTTTTATGAGGATACTTATATCTCAAACTGAAGATTTTACAGACTTGAAAATTAGTATTTGTAATGTCCTTTAAAGATAAAGGAACACGCATTTGTTTCTTCGGTAAATTGACGTAAGTGGTGTGGGGTTGATAATAAGTAAATAAGTACTTGAAATATGTTTATGAAGATACTTTATCTTAAAAATCGATGCCTTTAAAGACGTGAAAGTACATTCTGATTTTCCTTTCAAAATGAAGAAACACGTATTTTTTGTTTTCGTAAAGTCCACTTAAGGCGGGAGAGGGATAGAAATAAGTGAAGAGGAAGAAGTTGAATTATTTTGTTGAGTATACATTTATCTCAAAAACCGAAGGTGTTACAGATGTACAGACATGAAACTGGTATTTGGAATCTCCTTAAAAGTAATGAAACACGTATTTTTTGTTTGTTTTCGGAATATCCAGTTAAGGGGCTGGAAAGAATAATAAAGCGGGTAAAATTTAAAACGAGTACCGGTATGTCTACATTATATGTCAAAAACTTTAACATGTTAGAGACAAGAAAGTTGGTACTTGGAAAGTTCTTTAAAAATACAGGAACATGTGCCTTTTTGTTTTCCTTCACGGGGGGTGAAAAGAAGTGAAAAGTAGTTGAATTATTTTTTATGAGGATACTTATATCATAAAAACTGATGATGTTACAGATGTGGGAATAGGTATTTGGAGTCTCCTTTAAAAATGAAGAAACATGTACTATTTTTTTTCGACATGAGAGAAGACTGTTTCTAACATGTACAGTTCTATGTCGCATGGTAGTCTTAGCTCCGAAAGGTAATACCACAAACATGGTTTACAAAGAATTTCTGGGGTAAATGAAACTCACTTTTTGGGTGAGTGTTTATACTTTAGGAATTTTCAGATAATGTCTTAGTACAATGCCGAGGATCGATTACTTTTATCAAATTACGAAATCCACGCAAGCGAAGCCGCGGGTAATTGCTAGTCAAGTTATATGAACAAAAAATTGATGTAAAATGTTGCAAGATATGACTAAAAGATATAATTTGTAGCAATTAGTATATGCTCAAGAAAGAAAGAAAGAGGCGTAGATGTTTCACCCCGTAAGATATATACGTACATAACAGTCACAATATTCCAAATCTGGGCGTATCTAGATCAGCCTAGACGAATCGCAACCTACCTACTGACTTTAGGTCAGTCGGTGCCGACATATAATGTTGAAAATATGTTATAAGCATTTGTCTAGGATTATCGAGATTGCCTTGAAGAAGGTTAAGTAAATCTTGAAGCTAAATTGACTTACGCGCTGTCCAAATATCTGCAACGTCAATATCTGGAATGTTAAAACATAACTCCAAATCTGAAGCAAACAATCAGGGTAGTCAGGCATCAAAACAGTGAAATGTAACATCAGAGAATACTAACAGAAAACGTTTTTGCGCACAGCTACTTAAGCAGGTTTTGCGTTGTCCCCGCTGTTATCTTGCTTATCTCATAATTATTCACATCATGAACTGCAGAATCCACAATAACCAGCTTCCACGTTGCTTAACTTAACTCATATCTACGAGCTCCTCCAGTAATTAAACAACGGTTACAAGCACATTCTGCACAGGACAGTGACAAGCTCTGAAGATATGTTCACGTTCCTTGAAAATTGCCATGGTGCAGGAACAGCGCTACTGTCTAATCTTCACTGGAGTTAAGTGACATTTCTAATGCGCTATGTAGATTCGTACGATAGGTTAACTATCTACTTTCCCTCCTGTGTGAACTTCCTAAAATGAACCTCCAACAATTTCTCACCTTGATACAATGCTACAATGAAAAAAATGGCGTATGGCTTCTAGTGCCGGGAGTGTCCGAGGACATGTTCGACTCGCCAGGTGCAGGTCTTTCGATTTGACACCCGTAGGCGACCTGCGCGTCGTGATGAGGATGACATGATGATGAAGACGACACGTACACCGAGCCCCCGTGCTAGAGAAATTCCCGACCCTGCCGGGAATCGAACCCGGAACCCCTGTGTCCAAAGGCCAGCACGCTAACAATTTAACCATGGAGCCGGACAACCATCCTGAAGAAAGTACCAGTACCGACCAAATGGCTGTTCGGTTTGGGTGACGTAGCTATCATCTTGCATTCGGGAGGTTTACCCACACTGTCGACAGCCCTGAAGGTGGTTTTCCATGGTTTCCCATTTTCACAACAGGCAAATTCTGGGGCTGTGCTTTAATTACGGCCACGATCGATTCCTTCCCACTCCTAGTCCTTTCCTATTCCATTGTCGCCATGCGTATAGCAGACTGTTACACCAATAAGGATTATCTGAAAACGTGATGCTGATACACACAACCATTCTATTATCATGGATAACCTGGTAGAATATTAGTTTAACATTCTTAACCGTATTGTTTTTCAAATGTTTAACAATTTTATGTACTACCTCTTTATTGCATGTCGGATATTAGTTTTAAGAATTTATCCTTTTATCTAATTTATTTCATCCTAATTTAATCTCATCACTCTTCATTCCTGTATCATTAATAATTTAATTTATATTTAATCTAATTAGTGTAAAGTAATACAATGTAATATTTATACATTTCAGTGCATGGATAGATGCAAGAGAAGGCCTGAATGCCTCAATCTTGCCAGGTAAAATTAAAAAATTACTAAACTATACTAAAAAAAGTACCAGAGGTGAAGTATTAAAGAAGTGCGTGATACTACATGCCTTTCAGTCGCAATCAGTTTCATGAGACGCGGGAGTAAAGAAATTCTGCTCTGAAACGAGTATTTTAACGTGTCAGAAAATACACTGACTGACAGAGCAAATGCAACACCAAAAAGGAGTGGTCAGAACTTTATGCCAATTGCAGGGTAGACTGACGTCACTGAGGTATGCTCATGATGTGAAATGCGCCGCTGTGCTGCGCACGTAGCGAACGATAAATGGGACACGGCGTTGGCGAATGGCCCACTTCGTACCGTGATTTCTCAGCTGACAGTCATTGTAGAACGTGTTGTCGTGTGCCACAGGACACGTGTATAGCTAAGAATGCCAGGCCGCCGTCAACGGAGGCATTTCCAGCAGACAGACGACTTTACGAGGGGTATGGTGATCGGGCTGAGAAGGGCAGGTTGGTCGCTTCGGCAAATCGCAGCCGATACCCATAGGGATGTGTCCACGGTGCAGCGCCTGTGGCGAAGATGGTTGGCGCAGGGACATGTGGCACGTGCGAGGGGTCCAGGCGCAGCCCGAGTGACGTGAGCACGCGAGGATCGGCGCATCCGCCGCCAAGCGGTGGCAGCCCCGCACGCCACGTCAACCGCCATTCTTCAGCATGTGCAAGACACCCTGGCTGTTCCAATATCGACCAGAACAATTTCCCGTCGATTGGTTGAAGGAGGCCTGCACTCCCGGCGTCCGCTCAGAAGACTACCATTGACTCCACAGCATAGACGTGCACGCCTGGCATGGTGCCGGGATAGAGCGACTTGGATGAGGGAATGGCGGAACGTCGTGTTCTGCGATGAGTCACGCTTCTGTTCTGTCAGTGATAGTCACCGCAGACGAGTGTGGCGTCGGCGTGGAGAAAGGTCAAATCCGGCAGTAACTGTGGAGCGCCCTACCGCTAGACAACGCGGCATCATGGTTTGGGGCGCTATTGCGTATGATTCCACGTCACCTCTAGTGCGTATTCAAGGCACGTTAAATGCCCACCGCTACGTGCAGCATGTGCTGCGGCCGGTGGCACTCCCGTACCTTCAGGGGCTGCCCAATGCTCTGTTTCAGCAGGATAAAGCCCGCCCACACACTGCTCGCATCTCCCAACAGGCTCTACGAGGTGTACAGATGCTTCCGTGGCCAGCGTACTCTCCGGATCTCTCACCAATCGAACACGTGTGGGATCTCATTGGACGCCGTTTGCAAACTCTGCCCCAGCCTCGTACGGACGACCAACTGTGGCAAATGGTCAGGACACCATCCGCACTCTTATTGACTCTGTACCTCGACGTGTTTCTGCGTGCATCGCCGCTCGCGGTGGTCCTACATCCTACTGAGTCGATGCCGTGCGCATTGTGTAACCTGCATATCGGTTTGAAATAAACAGCAATTATTCATCCGTGCCGTCTCTGTTTTCCCCCCAACTTTCATCCCTTTCGAACCACTCCTCCTTGGTGTTGCATTGTCACTGTCAGTCAGTGTATACCGACTTTAAACGTGTTTATAAATAACTGGAGAATGGTTTTCTATGAAATGAAGCAGGAAGGTGTAATGAGATTTCTGACAAACGAAACTTCGCTATTTTGAAGCAAACGTGTTATTTTAATTAGCTACCATACTTCATGAACAAAATGTGAAGTTTTAATACTAAACTGTAAAGCTTAGTAACTTACGCCGGCCCTGCGGTGTAGGGGTGGCGTGCCTGCCCCTTTCCCCGAGGCTCCGGATTCGTTTCCCGACCAGGTCAGGGATTTTTATCTACATCTGAGAGCTGGCTCGAGGTCCACTCAGCCTACGTGAATACAACTGATGAGCTATCTGACGATTATATTGCGGCCCCAGTCTAGAATGCTAAGAATAATGGCCGAGAAGATCCGTCGTACTGGCCACACGACACCTCGTAATCTGCAGACCTTCGGGCTGAGCAGCGTTCGCTCGGTAGACCATGGCCCTTCGGGGCTGTTGCGCCATGGATTTTTGGTTTGTTTTTAGTAACTTACAATTCACACGCTTTATAACTAACAATGCTTATAAAATAATAAAATATCATAGAAACAGCGCAAGCAAAGAGGATAGAGGATGGTGAGTACTGGACAGTGTGTTAACGACTAATTTTAATTACAGTATAGGGCAAGTGGGAAGTTACAAGTTTAGAGTTCGGGAAAAAAGTGCTAGACAAGATATTGGTTAGATCTGATGAACAGGAAACATAACTGCTGTCACCACACAGAAGAAAAAATTTTTTCGGGCCAACAGAGAGAATTGGGACAAGGACCAATAAGAAGTTTGGAAAAAAAGAGCAAAGTAAAACATAAGGGACGCAGTGAGGAAGAAAGGAATGTAGATTCAGAAGAGAAACAAGGAAAATATATTACAACAACGATAATAATAATAATAATAATAATAATAATAATAATAATAATAATAATAATAATAATAATAATAATAATAATAATAATTGGATTTAAAACCCAGTAAATACTTATATGGTGCACAGGGAAGTCTAGGTGCCATATATTTGTCTGACAGGATTTCTTTTACGTGCCAGTAAATCCACCGTCACGAGGCTGGCGTATTTGAGCATCTTCAAATACTACCGGCTTGAGCAGCGATTTCCCCTCCCAACATCGGATCAGAAGGTCAGCGGTCTACTGTCGGAACCACTCAGTCCGTCAGACGTACTACAACGAATTTACCTAAGTCAGAGGATACAGAATAGAATGAAGTACGAGACAAATCAGCAATTAGTATATATGTACACAATGCATTTTTCGTCAAAAATGATGGTAATCCATTCGAGGTAAATGTCCCATTACCAAACTATAAGCCAAGAGATACGTAATAATTCACCGTCTATAAACGAATCTAATTTAGCATTCAGTGCAAAATTCCTTCGAAATATTGCGAAATTCCGCTATCGGGCTTACAAAAGCAGAAAATGGACGAACGTATTAAACTTATCCAACAGTACGTAGAATGAATTGCAATGGTTAAGATCTCGATGGACTGATTAAGAAACGTATCAAATATTCAAGGAAATCAAAACTTAGGGTATAGTTCGGAAGATGAGTTAATCAGTCATGTAACACTAAAGCGTTTTCTGAATATAAAAATTCAACCAGAGCAGAGGAAGAAACTTATTCACGTGAAGAGCTTTCCCATTAATTTCACTACACGCATACATTCTCCATATTGAAGCAATTTACACAACAGGATACGGGAATGACGTAATAAACAATCGAGTGTATCACTTCCATCAATACTGTTGATGTTTTTCGGACACTGATGAAAGCGAGACTGATGGAGACCCTCATAAATTACAAGTAACAAAATAACCGTCCGTTTGTTGTCCAGCATAATTCATTTCCCTTCCGATCGAGAAATAAAAATACATTAGATCTCTTCATGTCTACCTACGTGGTATTTCTACGGTAACTCATCATAATATGATTACCTAACATAGATTAAATGACAAATGGTAACAATCTGTGTAATTTATAATGGACAATAGAATTTGTTTGAATGCATAACATGCTATAAAATGGCGCCCTAAAAGGAATAATGATGCTTTGAAGAACGGTAGGATCCTTTCCTATAGCGGTAAAAGAGTGCTGCTGATTACTTCGCCATCATCTACTGACCGATGAGAGGAGTATACAAAGATAATCATAATACTGAGTAAAGAATGGAGAGCAGACACGAGGGCCAAATTCTAGATCACATGGTATCAGCTGTTTAGCTGTACCGAGAGCAAGACTGAAAGCAACATAGCCCGTACACCACCAGTCGGACACACTACATACTGAACACACATCCTGAGAATTTGTTCACAATGTAATCCACCTGTGTAGATGTTTTCAATTCTCTTGCGATCTTTCAGGTTGAGGAAAAGGATGGTAGGAACCTATACCTAGTTCGAAAGCAGGATATCGTTACATTCCGATATCATGTACAGTTACCCAGACAAAAATTAGCCGGCAAAGGAATATATTTTTGCATACATTCTCGAAACGTGAGGATATTCGTAAACTGTTGATAAGCGGTGGCCGAGGAGATAATACTCGGAATCCTACCACCACAATAAGTTCATCCTATTTTAAACGAAGGAAGTAATCGTGTGCGACGGCCAGTTTTTGTGCGGTTGACAGTAAATTCTGTGAATTCTGAAGTTATTTTATAGGACTGCTCCACGTAAGATGACGTTGGATCACAGTAAGCGGATATTACTAAATATCTTCGATGTCCCCTCTTTGTTCTAGGCGAAAACACACTATTTTCCCATAAGCAGCTCAATCTGTGAGGTCGCCAGCACTGTTAAATGATTTTCGTCAATGTTTGAGAGTGTTAATCACTAAGAAGAGATGCGAGAACATAAGCATGTGAAGGAAAATGTCACCTAATTTCAAAATTTCTCATTTTTACACATCCAGCTAACATTTCGTGCACAACACATTGGGTTGTGTTTTCAAGAAAGGCATAGCATTTTTGACGTGTGTAATTTGAGCATTCCATATGAAGGCGTACTGTTTGAGAACACGTGGAATGTTATAATAACTTGCAAGCCGATATTCTACCGCACTGATCACGACTGCCATTGATACCAGCAAAAGCTGGGTGTTCTTGTAAACTGCAAAGTTTCGAATATGGATGAGCAAAAGTTGAATTCTTCTAGAAATTGGCGACTAAACCACAAGGAAATATAAAGGAATTTGAGATTTGTATGGGAGAAGATGCCGCCAGTGTAACAGCGAATCACACGTGGTTACACAACATTCTCTTATACTCTTACTACTGTATATGTTGCGTATCTGGTGGGAATTTAAAGGCTGTCATCGCTATAAGCGAGCCTCCGTGGCTCAGACGGCAGCGCGTCGGCCTCTCACCGCTGGATGCTGTGGTTCAAATACCGGTCACTCCACGTGAGATTTGTGCTGGACAAAGCGGAGGCGGGACAGGATTTTCTCCGGGTACTCCGGTTTTCCCTGTCATCTTTCATTCCAGCAACACTCTCCATTCTCATTCCATAACATCTAACAGTCATTAATAAATCACTTTAGGAGTCGTCAAGCGGGGACAGGAGACAGAGCCAACTAAGTAGTGCAACCGGTGTGAACCTCGGGCAACCCCCACACCGACTCCCCGCCGAACCATCGGAGAATGTCAGATGGCCGCCAGCAGAAGCAAACTACATTGTCCTACAAGGTCATGAAACACGTGACAAGGCCAAAGGAGCGACAGACACCTAGTATAAGTCGCACATCACAAAGCTCAACCAGACCACAGACAGTCACGCCAATCATCATACAGCGCACCATGTCTCAGGAACGCCAGCCTCAGCAACCAGTCCAACAGCCTCAGATCCAGCAGCCAGTGCAACAACCTCAGCAACCGGAACAGCCTCCACAACCGCAGAATCCAAGTCGGTAGATGGCGGGAGGGCGGTCCAGGTTCCGGTGTCGGGCGTGTGGGACCGCTCTACGACACTCTCGCACGCAGACTCCGAACTCCACGTATCCCTCCTCCTCCACCGATGCGTTGGCCGATCTCTTAGTTGAGGCCACCCATTCCCTCCACAGCACAGTTCAGACTAACGGCTCGTCCAGGGAGCGCCCCGGTTTTATCGCAATTCCGGGTGCGCGTGTTTTCATCCCTCCCCCCTGAACGGGGAAGTTGGCCTCTGAAATTGTGACGCCGTCTCTCAGGCCAGATGTCCCAATCCATCTTCAGCCGAAGCTCGTCGGACTGAAACATGGAGAACCACGGTCAGCAAAGGAGACGCCGGCAACGTTCGGAACGTGGAAGACTCTACCGACTGAGAACTGGAGTAACATGACTCAAAAGTGAAAGTGAATGAATGGGATTATACTCGTGATGAAGAATGTGAATGTGGCGAGAGGCGGATTCAATACATCTACTGATCTGTAACCACAAGAGTGAACTATGCAGTGAGTGGGCCTTATTCAGGCTACTCTCACTGGATAGCGTTTTGGACACAGATGAATAAATAATAATAATAATAATAATAATAATAATAATAATAATAATAATAATAATAATAATAATAATAATACACCTTTGGTATCATAAAATGGACCCAAACAGAACTTCAGCAGTTACAAACGAAAACAGCAGTTTCACTCACCCGGTACCATATGCACCATCCTAAATCTGCAACCGAACGTCTTACACTCCCGAGATCAGAAGGTGGTAGGGGCTTCGTATCCATTGTGAATTCACACAGCAATCTAATATCAAGTCTAAGAGAATATTTCCACTCGAGAGCTGATACATCGTGTCTTCATCATGCTGTTTGCAGAGCTGATATAAACTATACACCTCTCAATCTGTCGTCGCCAGAAATGCCTGTTTCTACCCCACCTACAAAAGAGATGAATATGGCCATGTGGAAGCAAAAACCTCTTCACGGAAATACCCCCATGAACTGGATCAGCCTTATATCGACAAACCTACGTCTCACGCTGGCTGATCTACTCCGGTCTTTTCCCAGAAACAGAAGGATTTGTTCTGGCCATCCAAGATCAAGTAATTGCTACACGGAACTACCGTAGATTTATCATGAATGATCCAACAGTTGTCTCAGACAACTGCCGCCGCTGTTCCAGAACTACAGAGAGCATACAGCACGTCATCTCTGGTTGCCCACACTTGGTCAACACCGATTATAAGCACCGACATGATCAGGTAGCAAAAATCATTCACCTGAAACTTTCTGTGAAATGTGGATTTCTTCAGTCATCAACTGCATATTGGAAATATACACCTCCACCCATTCTCGAAAACTCTTCATATAAACTACTATGAGACCGAGAAGTCATAACCGATGTCACGCTCAGCAACAATAGGCCAGATATTATTCTAATCGAAAAATCAAAAAGATCCGCGTCCCTTATAGAAATTGCTTGTCCAAACACCTCCAATCTGCAAACAACAATAGCCACAAAGATATCAAAATACACAGAACCGGCAATAGAAATACAACGCCTGTGGAAACTAGAATCAGTCACCACAGTTTCAATAGTAATACCATGTACCGGTTTTATTCCAAAATGCTTGCACAGCTCTCTGGCCGCATTAAACCTGCATCATCACACATACGTAGAACTACAGAAAGCCACCCTCCTGAGCACTTTCCACATTGTGAGAATGTTCCTAGGAACGACTTTTCCTCTGACTCACGCTAAACAGCATGAAGTTCCAGGCCGCAGTTCCAGTAATACTGAAGAACAGATTCCCAAAACGGGGACATAAGAAGTCTGAAGTTGTTTGTATTTGTTGTATAAATGTATATGTTGTAATTATTTCTGTTGTAAATATATGTACCTGTAGTTTCATAATCAAGAGGGTGACTCCTTGCTTAGGCCGAGTCAGCCCATTATGTTACCGGCACAAGCCGAGCCTTCCTAAATTGATCCAAATAATAATAATATACGGCCTCAGCTGTCTGTGCAGGGATTTTCAATTGATGTCATTTAAGTTGCTTGCGTGTCAGTTTCAACGTTTCAGTTTACTCTAAGCATGGCAGACGATCCCTGTTGGATGATCTATGGCTTAGTTTTAATTAATTTTGAAGGATAAGTACCAAATGTGTTGACGGAGATATTTCAATGCCCACATTATATGGCATACAGTGTCGAACGGAACTTTTCCGCCCTTCAAAAACTGGAATCGCTCTGCTGGATTAGAACCCGCTATCTTGGGAGGATGACACTGCCACTGATCCACAGAGAGAGCGTATTACTATGGAATGAATATATTATAAGACCGCTCCTTTACAACTAATGAAGTAACGGTATCAATTTCCGACTATGTAGACCTAGTTTTTCCGAGCACCACCTCAGCTGTTATATGCAGTAAAACAAGGTATTAAACTATTAACGAAGTACCGCAGAAGCCAGTAAACAGAAGATGGTGTCACTGTATATAATGCGTTTTAGTCGGCTAAATAATAAAAACGTACATAGGGCGAACGTTCTACAACAGAGACTGATGAACAATGTCGGAAAAAGACATGCAATATCCTCAAAGACAATGTAATTGTATTCATAGACAGGTGCCCAAACTGTTGCATCAATTAACAGTGTACCCCTCTTGCAGAAATCCAGGCGTGTATTCGCGCATGCAGAGGATCATAAAGGTGCCAAATGGCATCCTGCAGTAGATTCTCCAAACATCTTGAACCTTTTGATGCAACTCGGCAATGGTTCTTGCAGGCTCTGGGGAACGTGTAAGTTTCCGCTTCATTACGACCCACGCGTGTTCAATTGGCGAGAGATCCGGTGATCATGCAGGCCAGGGCAGTTATTGTACACCACGTACAGCACGTGGCGCCGCAGCAGCTGTATGTAGACGCGCACTGTCCTTCTTTAAAAGCACATCACCTTCCTGTCGAAGAAATGGCAGTAGCACGGGGACAAAAGCCTGTGCAATGTAGCGGGCACTTGTTACGTTATCGTGCAGACACACCAATTGTGACCGCGAGTTGTAACTGATGGCCTCCCACACCATGAAACCTGGGCTGGGACCTGGATGTCATGGGCGAATTCACTATGGAATAGTCCGTTAACAAGATCTACGTCGTACATGTGTACCTCCATCACTTGCATACAGACAGAACCTACTCTGGTCACTGAAGACAACACAGTACAATTCCCTTCTCCAGTCGACTCTTTCACGACACCAGAGTAGCTGTGCTCCACAGTGTCGTGACGCCAATGGCAGCCTGGTCAGAGGCACACATGATTGTAATCCTGCTGCAAACAGACGGTTCTCAATGGTCCTTGGTGACATAGCAGGTGCAAAATGTGACCGGATTTCGTTCCTGGATGATGTTCGGTCGGCCACCACTGCTCGCACAATGCGTTGATCTTGACGTGCGTCTGTAGTACGCGGATATACGGAGCATGGTCTACGGGTGTAGGGATGTTTCACAGACCACTACTGAAAACAGCGACACACCACCGATAAACTGTGCTCAACATGTGCAGCAATCCACCGATATGTCCATCCAGCTTCTGATAGGCCCACAATTTGACCCCGTTCAATTGGCTTCAGTTGTTCAGCATGAGCACGTACTCGTCTGTGGGGCATAGTTGTACCCTGGAATGAATTTTGCAAACACTGTTCACCAATATTCTCAGGAGAGTAACTGCATGCAAAGTCAAAACAGAGTGCGCACTGACAGTTCTCCTGAGCGCCATCTGATCGCTGATGTCCGTGACAAATGAAGCACTAACACATCAACACCTCAGTATGCACGTATTATACCCTGGTGCCACTGAACACAGTCCTTGAGGATGTTGCATGTTTTTACCCGGCAGTGTAATATCATGGCTGACCCGAGAGTACCTTTCTAACCGATCAAAGAATACTGTGTCAGAGAGAGAGGAACGACGAATCTGCAGGAGAATTTTCTTTTAACATACTCATCCGGAATATGTACGATAGGTGAAATATGGTGGCATTACCTTACTGTCTATGAAAGAACACAGTTCCGGAACAGGAACCAGTCTTATTCATCCATAGGGTTTCATACGACGTAAGTCACAGAGCAAGTTTCACTGTTTTATTGCTCAAAAATGAAGAAAAGGAGCTCGTTCCGATTTATGCATCGAATAGTATGTAGACACACCGATAAATTTCGCTCATATGCAGAACCAGAACCCTGGTACAGCGACTGTTGGAAAATGGTTAATTTACTGAACGATTAGTCAAGGGAGGAGTTCCGCATACTGATATATTCTCTGTGGACGAAAAACACGGAACTATTCAATATTCGCAGAAGGATCATGCCTGTGTACAGATAGAAAGGATATTTGAACAACAAGTGTGGAAATTATGGCGTGAATGTATAAGAGACCTGACGACTGTGAAAGATGAAGAGTGGAGTGGCTGTCCACCAACATAAAACGCATTCGTTAATGTCATTAAGGAAACAGTAATGAAGAATAAAAGTGTAACGTTTTATCAGTTGGAGATATTCAAATACCAAAATGGAACTTTATAGATGAGCAAGAAGACATTTTACGACATTGCAAATGCTTCAGTACCTTCGCTGTTATGTCAAAAAATAAACGAGTGGTACTGATACAAACTAGTGTTCTATAACTTGACCTGCCCTTACTATATGTAAACTTACTTTTTGACTGACCCTCGTATATGTCGGCTACAAGTTGACTCGCAGCTGCTACCGTTGAAGTATTATAACGAAACAAGGAGTAACGATAGTACAATATATCAATTTACAAATACAAAACTCTTATCTATCATATCGTACAAGCTCCAGAGCAAATTATGAGAATAAAGAGCTAAAAACCTCTCTTTTATCATCTGCTTAATATCGCACCAACATACGAAGTGTTTCTTGATGTTAGGAAAGGAAATATCTAGGCCTTGAAAAATAGTAGCAGTTTCACTGATTAAAATACAGCCCCAACATCTGCCTGGTGTGAAAACGGGAAATTACATAAAGCTATCTTCAGAGCTGCTCGGTAATCTAGAAACGGTGCAAGTAGATAATCGATGGTCAAGACAAAGAAAATGTTAATACCAGAGTACCTGCTTCAGTGACTACCTTCGAATGGGATCTTCAAGGTGTATCTAAGGAGAAAGATGTAGAAGAAAATCAAAAGACCCGACCCGAACATCAGAGAATCACAGTTATCCTCTACTATACTGAGCGATCTACAGGGTAAGGAACAGGTTAAAGAAGAAGAAGACGAGGATGACGATATCTTTACACCACCAAAACAGGTAAGGTGGGTTCAGTTTTCGTCTACATATGTTAGTGCATAAACACCTACTACATAAAATAAACGACAAACGTCTTCGCCTGATACGTGACCAAAACAGGTAAAACAGGTGGAATTTTTAGACTCAATTCCTTCCTTCCTTCCTTCCTTCCTTCCTTCCTTCCTTCCTTCCTTCCTTCCTTCCTTCTTTCCTTCCTCGTCTTAAGTCACAAAAAATCAAAGAACATGCCCGTATGAGTCGTATCATAAGTCGTACTTTCTTGCCCATGCACAGCATAATACGCATAGGAATTATGTTGAACTATCACCCAGTGTAATTGCGAAGTGTGCCGCTCAATGCATGAAGTACAAGGAGAGGCATTCTCTCTCTCACCATCTCTCCCAACAATGCGCTACTTTTACTAGTTTCTACATTTACTATGTTCAGTCCCCCTGTTGATTCCTCGCATTCATCTACTTACAGGATTGCTTCCTCTATATCTGACTCAAGCTCATTCATTACCCGCTACTGCAACTCGCCGGGCCTAATTGCTCAGATGGTTAGAACGTTGGCTTTCTGAAATCCAGTTGGCAGGTTCAGTCCGGTGGTATGCGGGTGTGCTCAAATACGTCAGACTCGTGTCTGTAGATTTAAGAGCACGTAAATGATCTGTTACGGGATAAAATGCGGCACCTCGGCGTCTCCGAAACCATAAAACTAGTAAGTGGGACATAAACCAATAACATTATAACTGCTACGGTAAGTCAACAATGTTGTTGCCTGTGCCATTAGTCCACAAACTGGTTCAATGCGGCTCTTCATGCCACCCTCCCTTCGTTAACCTTTCATTTCTAAGTACCTACTGATGATTCACCTACTCTAATTTGTTCGTCGAATTCATGCCACGGTCAAACCCCACCGTTTTTGCCACCTACACTTCTCTGAAAAACCAACTGAACTATTACTTTGTGCCTTAAGTTGTACGACATCTCGTCTCTTAGTTAAATTTCGCCAAATCGCTCTCCTGTCACAAATTCGATTCAGTATCTCTTTATTCGTCATCCGATCTACCATCTCACCTTCAGCATTCTTCAATTACTCAACAATATATATAAAGACTGTAACTGTCTGTTAATATTTCAATTCCAACTTACTGACACATACATTTTGCAAATCCCACACATTTCCAGTTGATACAAAACCAAACTCAGGGAACATGAAAATCCATAAGAGCATTTCAGACGCAAAATCATAATCGGATAATAATGAAAAAAGAAATGGCGTATAGCTTTTAGTGCCGGGAGTGTCCGAGGACAAGTTTGGCTCTCCAGATGAAGGTCTTTCGATTTGACACCCGTAGGCGACCTGTGCGTGATGATGAGGATGAAATGATGATGTAGACGACACATAAACCCAGCCCCCGTGTCAGCGGAATTAACCAATTATGGTCAAAATATCAGATAATTATCAAAGTTCGTGACTGAATTAAATTTTGCTTTCTTTCTAGTTGCCAACATCTAATGCATCGAGTGACGTGACTTACAATGGGATTTCGTAGCTAGTGAAAAGAAGAATATGTACAGCGTACATTTTCTCCGACCGAACTTTGCAGCCGAATGCAGTAAGGCACATTCCACGGTAGAATGTACAGTACCAGGCGAGTTGGTCGTGCGGTTAGGGTCGCTCAGCTGTGAGGTTGCATCCGGTAGATTGTGGGTTCGAACCCCACTGTCGGCAGCCCTGAAGATGGTTTTCCGTGGTTTCCCATTTTCACACCAAACAAATGCTGGGGCTCTCCCTTAATTAAGGCCACGGCCACTTGCTTTCCACTCCTAGGCCTTTCCTGCCCCATCGTCACCATAAGACCTATCTGTGTCGGTGCGACGTAAAGCAAATAGCAAAAGAAAAAATTGTGCAGTGGCTCTACGAAGTATTCATATGTGAACCCATCAGGTGTTCACCTTAAACATATTTGACTCCGTGACTATCTGATTAGCGTACTGGCCTTTGGCTGATTGTTAATGGTACTGTACAAAGCATCGTGAACAGTAGGTCGCGAAAGCAAGAAGTTTAAAGAGGCACTCCTTATTAAAGGATGAGTGAAATTATATGCAGACCAATCATACAGAGAAAGGAATCATATACAGGTTTAATATGAAAAATCATAAAAATGCTCCAATAAATAGTCTCACACTCATCTTGACTTAGAAATAATGCAGGCTACTAGTCAGAAAAATTACAAAGAAGATTGAAATCTAAGTCCACCAAAATTGAAGTAGAGGTAGGGAACGAATTATGAAAAGACAGTTTACAGTAAGAAATGCCGTGTACAAACCTGGTTTTCGTGGACGAAAAGCCCACAGAAAACCATATATAAATAAACTGAATGGAAGGAAGTGGCTTACACATAAAAAACAACAGAAATAAGAATACTGAATTATGAAAAAGGGCAGCCAATACTGACGAAAGTAAATTTAACGTTTCCAAGTCTGATGGGAGAGCGACGGTATGGAGAATGAAATCAGTGTGATGGAAGAATGGAATTTGATCTCAACTGTCAAATATGGTGAGTTTCTGCACACGTTTGGGGGTGCTTCAGTGAGAGTGGTATGGGGGCCTTACATCCTATTGAAGGCACTTTCTTGCTAGTAGTTTAACGTAGCACTAATACATCGAAGGTTTTCGACGATCCTAGAATGGGAGAGGGATAGAATTGGGAAGGTAGCGGTCATAGTCATAATTGAACCCACCATCTCCTGAATGGAAGCTCTCAGGTACGTGACCCTAACCGTACGACAAACTCACTCGGTACTGACGGCATCACTGACCAATATGAATATATGCAAAATCTGAAGGATCTTCTCGGCAGAAGTGTTGAAGGTCAGGGTCAGACAGGGGTCTACATTTTTACTCAGAACAACGACCAAAATCGCACAGCTCGTATACTAGGATCTGGCCACTTTATAATACCCTGCATTATACTGTATGCAGACCATACTCTCGTCACCGGACATCGTTCAGATCGAGCGGTTGAGGAATATCCGGGAACAGAACATAAGAGAAAGGTCCCATTCAAACAAGAAACTTGATACGAGAACCGGAACAGATCCAAAGGAAAGCAGCACGATTTGTTCTTGATGATTTCCGACAAACGAGCAGTGTTATTAAAATGTTGCAAACTCTGGGCCGGGAAGACTTGGGAGCAAAGCGACGAGCTGCTCGACTATGTGGTATATTCCAAGCTGTCAGTGGGGAGATGGCGTGGAATGACATTAGTATACGAATAAGCCTGAGTGGAGCTTTCATAAGTAGGAATGATCATAATGTGAAGATAAAGTTGAAATTCATGAAGACAAATTGGGGAAAATATTCATTTATAGGACGAGGAGTAAGGGTTTGGAGTTGAGTTATTTATCGGTTTTTTTTTTTTTTTTGCTAGTTGCTTTGCGTCTAACCGACACAGATAGGTCTTATGGCGACGATGGGACAGGAAAGGCCTAGGAATGGGAAGGAAGCGGCCGTGGCCTTAATATAAGGTACAGCCCCAGCATTTTCCTGGTGTGAAAATGGGAAACCACGGAAAACCATCTTCAGGGCTGCCGACAGTGGGATTCAAACCCACTATCTCTCTGATGAGTCATTTATCAAAGGAAATGTTCGATGCAATTCCAAGTTCTCTGAAAACTTTTAAGAAAAGGCTAGGTAAACAAGTAATAGGGAATCTGCTGGCTGGGACACAGTCCTAAATGAAGATAATTGATGATAGACTGAAGAATTATTTTAAGGTAGCTTTGTTCGAAGAGTTGCAAAAAATTTCAAGATACACGACTGAAAATTTAATGAGGTTGATAGCAAGAAGACTGGCAGAGGTAATTAAACAAAATTATGGTCGCGCGAATTAATGAACTACAAAATTACTGTTGAAATAGGAAGATAAAGGCACAGAAGAACAGTTGTCGAAGAGCACATTAAGAAGTATTATATTATGTGTTGTTTATTTAGTCAATTAATATAGAAAAACGAGCAGTTTATACTTCCTTTGGGAACAGTGAGTTTCATAAAGATTAAAAATTCGTACCATCATGTGTGAATCAACGTTTTATTTTCAATACATAATTTTATGTTATGTGCATAGAGTGCGACGAACATTTCTTAGAACCATAGTATCTTTCGAACTGAATGACGTTTGCTAACTACGCAGCAAACTCCCGTATTCGTATCAAGGATAACATCTTATTTCAAATTACAGACCACCCACTCTTCGACAAATCATACGTATTTATACATACTAACATCGAGCAAATACACTTCTACAACGTAAGAGTGCGGCTTTGTCTTTCTCTCTTACACTCCTTTGTGGTAATGAGATGACACATTGTATGCGCACCTGTACATCACCATCAATTTTGTCATTGTCCTTCCATGACCCATCTACTCCTCACATCTTCAGTCGATCGCATGTGGTTACCCTGGTGTTGCATTTCTAATAGCTAGCAGTGTCATTATGCCAAGATTGTGAACGAAATCCTCCGGAGAAGAAAAACTGTATTCGTTGAGAGGACATAAATGCCCCAAACATAAAAGAAGCGATGAGAATCGAAAAATTTCGGGAAACTTACAACCAGTAGACTGTTATTCTAAACCAGGGCCTCTTAGGGTGCATGCAACAGTGGATTGCACTGTTCACGGTGCAAAAGACGACTTCGCTTGGTTGACCAGAGTGCAGACCCCCACTCCTCGATTTGGAGCAAAAGCGCTGTCTCTCTCTTTCCTCACGCCTGTCTCGCTCTCTCCACCTGTCTCCCTCATCCTCACTTGCTACGTAGCGCTCCAAATCTGAGCCGAATTGAGCCGAGCTTAGCCGAGTAGCCCAGAGACGACGCCTTGGTCCGAGTCGAGCCGAGTGGGACCCATGCACTGTTCACAGAAACTCTGCGCCTCAGTTTTCACGCGTGAGATTTTGGGCGTTTGAGAGGCCCTGTTCTGAACAAGCTCACTTTGTAGCCTCAGGTTCAGGGGCGTGACGTTAGAGCCCGCAGGCCTGCAATGCAGGCGGGCCCGGCTCTATAAGAGGCTCCGCAGACTTCTCGCAGAAAAAAAAAATATACCCTAGCCTAATGTCTCCCTGCACGGTTATCATCTGGGCGGGTTTGAAGAATAAGTCGATTTCTTTTCACGTAGTGGAATCGCCGTTTGGTTGCATCTAGCAGCAGTTAATTGTGTTGGGTGTAACATAGCTGTAAAACGTACTTGCCCTTGCAGTCTCTCGCAACACTGTGACACTTTATTCAGGAAAGACCTACACGAAATTACAGCAATGAAAACGGATACCGAAATATCATATCCTAGTTAGGAAATTTGATGTGTAGTGCACCTGAGATCCTATTATGCACAAATGTTGCAGAATATGTAACTTGTATCACACATTTATTCGACAACAATGTATAACGCCAATAAGAAGTTGTAGTAACAATCAGTCAACTCAGTTTCGAGCGAGCTCTCTCTGCGCGAAGTTAATCATTTTATCAGTTGTGCGGTATCATATTTTTCAAACTTTATTTGAACAGTGTTTTTCATTTAACTTTGTGCGTATACTTTTCTGTGTTGTAATCGAATACATTATTGTAACCGGGACTTCGGTATCGGTTACAGAGCAGAGTGAAGTTACTGAGAAATGAAACGAATTAAAGTTCAGTTCGAACTTCTAGGTGGCGCATGGTTGGCAATTCATCAGCTTAGCCGTTAAACCATGGAGTCAGTCTAGTAAAACTTATTAAACATTTTTTTCATAATACAATAACACAATAACAATGAAAGTCATTGTTCATACAACTCGACAGTATATTGCATTACTTGTATCTGCTGTAATTAAATTTATATTGTGTCAATCACAGGTTGTACATTGTATTTGAACGAGCCCGAAGTTTTATTTTGGCATCCGGGCCCGTATCATATTCGGTTACGCCCTTAATCTCGTTACATATTGAGACTCCAGTTCCCTAGGGCTTAGGTTCGATAACGAGCCCTGCCAGATATTTAACATTAGACGTGATACCAAGAACGAAATGCACTCATCCTCAAGAGAGTAAATTTCGGCAACCGTCGAAGTGATTTTCCGTGGCATTACACGTCAACTCTAGACTACGACCACTTCTTTCCAAATCCAAACCTGTCTTCCTAATTCCTATTCTTGAAAGAGACATCAGTTCAATCTAGCGGCCGCAGCAAGGTCTGATCTCCTTCCCCAGTTGTTGGCAGATTCAGAGTGTATGTCAAGCTTAGGGCACTGCCTGACGGCGATATTAAGATGAGGTCCTCGCTGAGTCCGAGAAATGAGTGTACCTCGAGGGTACACTACAATGAAAGAAGAAAAGAAGCCCAAAACTCTTCACAGATTCAGATATAGCTGGTTCTATATTAGAAGAACACAAGAAAAGACCAATGGACTTAAAACGTTCTCCGCGTACTAGTTACAAGGGCTTCAAACAAGCTCTGAGTGACTAGGGAATTAGTAACATAAAGGTTTCTCACTCAATGAACAACTCCCTGTGTCTAGAGTTTTGCTGTTGGTTCGGTATATAATATGAAGTTTTTAAACTTAAGGGAGACTAGGGAATCAAGAAAGAAAGAAAGAAAGAAAGAAAGAAAGAAAGAAAGAAAGAAAGAAAGAAAGAAAGAAAGAAAGAAAACAAAGATATTATACTGCTAATAATAACACTCTTACTGGTTTTACGTCCCACGAACTATGTTTACGGTTATCTGAGACGACGAGGTGCCGGAACTTTGTCCCACAGGAGCATTTTACGTGCCGGTAAACAATATAGAAATACCCTACAATGAATTCACCTTTTATTACAAAATATCATTATACAATACCAGTGGCGAATATAGAATATGTTTGGGGGGTGGCAAGATTAATGTAAGATTAGGTTAAGTAGTTTTAAGAGGTCAGACGATTTCAAACCCTTTCAACAGGAAAAAGGAAACATTGATTTGGGCTGATTCATACATACATACATACATACATACATACATACATACATACCATACATACATACATACATACATACATACATACATACATACATACATACATACATACATACATACATACATACACATATGCATACATACATACATACATACATACATACATACAGTACAGCAATGGTTACAAAACGAAGTCCAGGTTTCTGGGTACACTTGCAAACTTATCAAGAACTTCTTCATCACTAACTATAATGTCTCTGTGGATAGAGAGTAAAGCAAGCCCGTTAAGCCTGCTTTCAGATGTGCTGTTCCTTAAGTAAGTCTTCAGTCTTCTTAGGCTAGAGAAAGTTCTTTCTACGGTTGCGATAGAAACAGGAAGAACCGCGAGTAATTTGAGAAGGGTATAAATGTTGGGGAAGAAAGTCTTGTCGCATTTTTCTAGAGAACTTACAGCCGTTTTTGGAAGACTTGAAGGATTTTCCTGACTCCACTTCTCTTTCCACAACATAAACTCACTTTGCACAATCTCTTTATGTGACAGATGTTCGTGGAAACTAAAAGCAGTCTCCAGTGAATCGAAATCTATTATGATACACAATTGTGCATGGATGTTTTGTAAGGATGCAACTGTTTCCTTGTGAGATTCAAAGCGTTCTTTTAGAGACTTACAAAAATCGTCCAGGTATGGCACATAAACAGCTACTCGATACTATTCTCCTTCTGTGGTGTAAGGGACGTTTCTACGTACTGTTTGAAGGCGGCAAATTCTTGGAATCTCTTCTTTAATGTCAAGTTTGGCAGCGAATGGCTTTACCAAATAAAAACTTGATTATACAAGGCTTTAAATGAGCCATCAGCATTTGCCCTCTCCTTCGATAGAAGGTGTAAGACACTCGTGACGCTAGTCAAGGCCTGTGGAAGTTGTATATTTTAGTTTTGAAACTGCTCAGATAAGTTATGCGTGGTTAATAGCATCCAGCTCAAAACAGAAAGATTGACAAGAAATGCAAATTGACTAATATCACTACTTAGAGTGTGAGCCTTAGATGCTGAATCACTTAATTCCTCTTCTATATTGCAAAGGGATAGAAGGATAGGCTCTAAAATGTCTTTAAATAAAATTACTGAGTCGTGCCTTTCTACCCATCGGGTTTCGCATAGTGAAATACGTATCTTTCTCTTTTGTTCTGGACAACATTCAGAAATCATTGATTTCAATATTTCGGCTCGTTTGGCTGACATATGAAAGAATCCACAGACTTATTTTATGATACCCGTACAGTTTCTTATAGAAGGTATTTTGCTCGCATCTGACAAAGATATGTTTAGAGAGTGTGAAGAACAATGTGTATACAGGGCCAAAGGTAGCATTTCTCTGATGGAAGCTTGTACTCCTCTGAATTGCCCGCTCGTCGTGGCAGCACCATCGTACCGTTGGCCTCTCATTTTGTTTAGGTCAAGCCCTAATGTTGACAAGGTCTCCAATATTGTGTTGGCCAAATCTGCTCCAGTGACGTCATAAACGGGGACGAATGCTAGAAAATCTTCTCTGATTTTGAAAGTTTGGTCCTCTACGTAACGTACACAGAGAGAAAATTGTTCGATTTTGGCTTATGTCAGTGGTTTCATCTGCTAAAACGGAATAAAAACATACTTTCTGACATTTTCTACAATTTTTGATTGTATTAAGTGACCAAATGTGTTAATAAGTTCGTTTTGAATGAAAGAACTTGTGTACATAGTATTCCCACCACTGGTCGTTAATTGGCCTTTAAGAATATTATCTCCACTGTTGGCTCAGTATCTCAACAACGATCGAAAATTCCCATCATTTTAGTCCGGTTCTTCAAGACTTATTCGTCAAGAGTCACGATGACCCCTTAGAGCAGGGTCAGCCAACTGCATGTACGTGTGATGTCAGGTAACACGCCACACACTTTGCTCGGGCAGCGAAACGAAGTACTTAGTACTTTTTTTGTGAAAAATGTCTATAAAAGTCACACAAATCCTTCTTATTTACAAATTTATCTCTTAGTTCTGTATCATACTGTAAATCTATTAACTCTAATTGTAGGTCTGGATCAACGTTATCTGCAACAACTGAATATGGCGTGGTTAAAAGTTGAGATCAGTTTCCAGACACTCCAAATTGTTAAATCTAGAATCAAATTCCAAATAAAGTTTTTTATTATTATTTTGACATACCTATCAATATCCCCAGCTGTAGCACATTCAAACATTGTAAGCAGTTTTTGAAAATGTGGAATAGTTCTGTTCATGAACTGACGCTCCCACAGACACAATTTTAATTTAAACGATTTCACTCTATCAAACATTTCTGTAATTGTTAAACCCTTTCCCTGGAGGGAAACATTCAGAATGTTCAAATGACCTGTTAAATCTGCAAGAAATGCGAGGTCACAAATCCACCTGCGATCTTGTAGTTCGGGATCTAGCACATTTTGTTGCTCCATAAATGTAGCCATATCTTGTTGTAGTTGAAAAAACGCATCGAGTACTTCGCCTCGACTAAGGCAGCGAACAGCACAATGATAAGGCAAATCACCAAGTTCACTGTCACTTTCTGCTAGGAATTCCTTTAATTGCCGATGACGTATGGCCCTTGATCTTATGAGGTTAGTAATTCTAACCACTGCGGTCATTACATTGTTCAGTTCAATGCTTTTCGCACATATATTTTCTAAATGTATGATACAGTGGATTGGAACAAGTGTGTGAGCTATATTGAGAGTCTTCATTTTTTTTATTATGAGCCAAATACTCTAGAATTGCGTCCTACCATAGAAAGTGCACCATCTGTTGCTATTAAAACTAGTTTGTTCCATGGCAAGGAAGCATTTTCAACAACACTTACAATGCAGTTCAAAATGTCGATGCCTTTCGTGGTATTCTACATAGGCAATAAATCCATTAGTTCCTCCCAAATTGTAAGATTTTCGTCAACCCCTCGTATGAAAACGGCTAGTTGGGCCGTGTCAGAAATATCTGTGCTCTAGTCAGTTGCTAAGGAGTATGCCCGGAAGCTTTTTGTCAGTTCTAATAATTGTAGATGGACATCATCAGATAGGTCTTGAATTCTTCTCGACACTGTGTGCGCGGACAAGCTGGTAGTTTCCAACTCTTCAATGATATTTGGACAAAACTCCTCACCTGCTAGAATTAAACATTCCTTTACGAATTCACCGTCACTGAACGGTGTAAGTTTCTTTGCAATTAAATATGAAATTTTATAACTCAGTCGTACTGCTGACTCACTGATCGAATGCTCGACAAGGTTATTTAATTTATCTTTTAGTTCTGTAATTACACGTACCCTTTTCTCGCCTTGATACCGATCATAATCTGCAGCGTTTCACAAACTCTAGTGGAGTTGTAAATTATATACTTTCACATACTGTAGCTCTTTTCTACAAACTAAACTTTTAGCTGTAGCATTCCTATAATTTTCAACAAATAAATATAGATCTTCCCATTAAGATAAAAAGATCGGAGCGGTAGGTATCTTGTCGCACCGTGATGTGCCCGGTTCATCCATACTTATGTACTGTACCACTACTACCACCACCACCACTACGTATGGCACTGCACGTGTTTACAACAAAGCGTGGCTGTCTCTTCGTCTCACTCTACGACAGCGTCTCCCCACCATCTGCGCTCATACGTCACATGGGTTCTCCGACGTCACACGGGCCCTCTTACACCACACGCCAGCCAGTTGGCTGACCCTGCCTTAGAGCTATTTGCTGCCTCCCGGGAAGTCGTACTGTTTGTATTGTAGGGATTAGCCGTTTTTTGTTATTCTCAATATCCAGTCTTCTTTGGGCATTTACTTGATTGATAACACTTTCAGCCTTTTTCCTAACTATACCTTTTGTATTTTCAACGATCAAAACATATTAATTGACATGCCCCACAACGGGCGACTTAAACGCACTCTACAGTGTGCTAGCAGCAGTGCCAGACTTGTAGCTCAGATCCTTTCAAACAGAACAAAGATGGCCTAGGCCACCATAGCTCAATTGGTAGAGCAACCGACGCGAAATCGGGAGGTAGTGGATTCGGATCCACTGGTGTCCGGTTGGCCATTTTGTTCTGTACTTAACATCTCTTCAACACGTACTACATGTATGTAACACGACCTAATACGTTGAAAGTCTGTTTCGATTACAATGCGGTCGTGAAAATTCAATATTCATATTTTTTTTCGTTTGTGAAAGGCTGAACGGAATTGTTTTGACAATAGTTTCCAATATCACAGATATTTTCCTTACTTGGTTAGGCCTACTATCCTCCATAACCGGAACTACATTAATTGAGCTCGAAGTAGCGACATCACGAGAAGCAGTTCTACCAACGCTGCCAACTTCAGCATTGTCACCGTTGCGCCCATTTGCACCTTGTCCACTCGTAACACTACCGACTTCAGGGCTATCGCCAACAGGCTTATTGACACTTGTTTTTTTGGCGAAATAGTTTTGAATGGGAGCTTGCCTCAACATTACGATTGTTGTTCACTTACGGCCATTTTCAATATACTGATAATGTACGCAAACATTAACGCTTAAAACAGCACCATACTTCAGTACAACAGATGTCGAACAAACGTAAACAACAACCAATGATTGCCACTGAACTGTTCATCACACCCCTGGCGCCCGGTTGTTGTGCTGGCCTCTGGCGGCGACGTGTGTAGTTCAGGTGTCCGCGCACGCACTGATAGCCGGGCGGGAGCGGAAGCTTGCGGTGTGCAGAAAAATCAAATTGTCATTGATCACTGACAAGAACTTCACACCACTTCCACCCCACTTCCCTCACCTACACGGAAAAGTAGGGGATGCCTTCGAACAGATCTTTAACGTGCCAGGAAATCTACCGACACGAGGATGACTTATTTTAGCACCTTCAAATGCCACCGAGCTGATCCAGGATCGAGCCTGCCACTTTGTGCTCAGAAATCCAGCGCTCTATCGTTTGAGGGTGATTAAGTAACCGTACATTTCTTCCTACTTCTCTTTCCGAGACACTACCAGCATGTATCGAATATTTCAAAATGAGAAACAAGAATGTTATGTTTACATTAGCTGTATATATGAGTGCTGAGTTTTGTTAAGGTCACGCAGCTCAAACTGTCCGAACCGCCGGGCTGGGTAGCTCAGACAGTAGAAAGCTGGCCTTCTGAGCTCAAGTTAGCGGGTTCGATCCGGGCTCAGTCAGATGGTATTTTAAGGTGCTCAAATACGTCAGCCCCGTGTCACTGGAGTTATCGCCATGTAAAATAACTCACGCAGGGCAAAATTATGTCACTATGACCTTTCCTAAAACAGTAAAAGTAGTTAGTGTCACGTAAAATTATTATTCAGGAACAAAATTTGGGTACAAAATGCGGCTTATCTTCGGACCAACACAGTACGTTTCTAATATTCTCCTAACTTCACAGACACAGTTTCTATTGCTACAGTATATCATATAACTGTCCGTCTGCATGGCTAAATGGTTAGCGTGCTGGCCTTTGGTCAAAGGGGTCCCGGGTTCGATTCCCGGCAGGGTTGGGAATTTTAACCATTATTGGTTAATTTCGCTGGCACGGGGGCTGGGTGTATGTGTCGTCCTCATCATCATTTCATCCTCATTACGACGCGCCTAGGAGAGTCAAATCCAAAGACCTGCACCTGGCGAGCCGAACATGTCCTCCGATACTCCCGGCACTAAAAGCCATACGCCATTTCATCAGATAACTTCTTGTGACCAACATCAGCCCCCAGGTTTCCCGTCGCTAAGCCACACTCATCAGTACTTCCCGCATTCATCGTCTGATCAAGCTCTCTCCTCCCTTTCTCTTTTCTCTGTCTCACGCTGGTTTTTTCTCAGTAGGCCTAATCGATCAGCGGGCGGGTGGCGGCAAGGACGGAACACGACATCAGATCATTAGTCGCAATACGCACCCACCACTACTTTGATGGATAATGCACAAGAAATATCTAATGGAAGCAATGCAGGGATGTCCAGAAATAGAGGCGTCTCATACTTAAAATTTGGATCAGCTGTTCTACGCATTCCTTCTCCCGTGGGTATGTCGTAGAATGTGCGAGTTGACCTACACTCATTGAGAGAAGAGGATGGCCAGTCAGCGCTAAAGAGACTTGGACTCACACCATCCATCACATGTGTAAAATAAGTGTTCCGTCAGCACAGTTACAACTAAAAATTAAAGATCTTTTAAGAAGATGTTTCTGGGTACGTGCAAGGACTTTATTTGCCTTTTATCCATGGATGCATCTTTATGATTTCGGAAATTTTGCTGTTCATTTTATATCTTGCTTTTTCTAATTACATAGCGTCGGCACACTATGTGGATTTAACATAGTTTTACGGCCTCATGCCCTTCCTAACACCAATCCCATGTGGATGTGATTGCGTATCTTTGTTGTGGTTTGTTGTGTGATATGTTGTACGTAAATGAAAATGTGCATTAAGACGAACACAAACACCTAGCCCCCGAGCTTGAGCAAGTAACCACAAGAGGATCCAATCCCAGGTCCAGCTGTGAACTGAACCCAGCACCCTCTGAACTGAAGGTCACAACGCTGACCATTCAACCAAGCAGACGGACCATTCAGAGAATTTTACGGTGTCCATATATCGGTATACTGCTTACAGTACACGACTTCTGAGCAAGTAATGGAGTACTGAAGAATTTCTAAACTGAGAAAAATATCGGATTCCATGGAACATTCGATTTACGATTTTAAAACTTATAAGAACCAAAGAGAAAAGAAGAAAGATGAAATGCTACCTGTAGTGGTCAATACACCACGATAATTCTAATCCGACCGTTTAGAGTAGTTGGTTAGATGCTTGCCTTCTGTGCTTATGGTTGGGGATCGAATCAGCGGACAGCTGTTCGATGTTATATATTGTTCGTAGACTTTACGACACGTTAAATATCTCACGTTAAGTATTCTGATGTGTTGCATGTAAATGTCTATTAGGACGAACACAAACACACAGTCTCCGAGGTAGAAGAATTAACCAGACAAAGTTAAATTCCCCGTCCCGGCCGGGAATTGAACCCATGCCCCTCTGAACCGAAGGTCACAACGCTGACTATTCGACCAAGGAGTCGGACGGAAATAAAGATGATAATTATCATAATCATTATTGCATTCTTTTTACATCTGCTAAGATTTAATATATCTTACGACACACAGCATTTAAATTTAAATTTAAATTTAAATTTTAGAAAGGGGCGGAAGGAAGAAAGAAGGCTATTTTATATTTGTGTTTCACTGTGTTGTAATTCGTTAGAGCAATCTATGTTTTCTTGACAATCTTTGTCTGCCTGTAAATAACATTCACTACACCCAATATTAAGACGAACTTCGACAAAATTCTATTTACAGTTTACTTGTAAGGCAGGCAGGACGGAATACAATAATACCATGAAAGCACTGACGCAAGTCAAAACAGTCAGAGGAGCCAAGAAAGCAGTCAGAAGTGGATGCAGATGTCGATATAGAGGCAGCAGAAGTGGTCTTCACGTGGCCTCTTGAAGAGACCGGCAGCTCGCGAGGTCTGCATAAGTGTTGCCCACCGCAGCAAGAATATAGACACACAAGTGCTTCGGTACGCCCCAAGTTATCAGCTCTAAGTGTGGAGCGCGTTCTTATTTCTTCTTTAGAATTATCTGACAAAGGAACTACACTTCTCGCTGCTACTTTTTTATTGTTAATAGGTAGTGCTCTACAATGAGCGGCGCATTTGACCTCGAAACACGCGATTAAGTGTTCAGCTATTTGACAGGTAAATTTTTCTCATTAAGTTATAAGACATCTTCCCAAGGATAAAATTCCACCACCACATCTCTAAACTTTTCTTATTATTCTTCTACTTCCACTGATTATGCGCTCGCCGTCTATATTCCGGGTACATAGTGCAATCGAGTCGTAGCATATACAGCTGGCATTTAAGAATGTTTAAATACGGCAGGCAGCTATCAAGAGATTTATTCCAGGTCAAATTTTCTGGCCTGAGATGTTTCTCAAAAAAGGCCTGCCTTTGATGTTATCCAGCATACGTAGTTTTCTTCTATGTTCTTGGCGATCCGTCCCTAGTATTTAGTTTCAGAAGAATTACTATGTCTTATTTTTACTTTTACCGGGCGATTTGGCCGTGCGGTTAGGGGCGCGCAGCTGTGAGCTTGCATCCGGGAGATATTGGGTTCGAGCCCGACTGTCGGCAGCCTGAAGATGGCTTTCTGTGGTGTCCCATTTTCACCGCTGGCAAATGCTGGGGCTGTACCTTAATAAAGGCCACAGCCGCTTCCTTCCCACTCATGGGCCTTTCCTATCCCATCATCACCATAAGACCTACCTGTGTCGGTGCGACGTAAAACAAATTGAAAAACTCTTATATTTTTTTTCTTTTTGTGTTTAAATTTTACTATTGAATGTAGCGTATACAGAATTTTGTTACACCGGATTTATTTTAAGTACCGATGAATCCACGGACACGAGGCTAGCATATTCCAGCAGCTCCAAATATCACCGGACTGAGACAGAAGCGATTCGTCCTCTCGGGGGCAGAAGGCCAGCATTCTACGGTACGAGCAATTGATTCCCGCTCCTGCGGCACTGTCGGTTATCTTCTGGACTATATCACCATTTCTCGTCCATAGAAATTTCCATTTTTATCTATTGAGTATAACTTGGGTGCCATACAGGAAGCTGGCCTTCTATTTATTACTGATTTGTAAAGATGGTGTCAAAAATCTAACACACTAGAACCCTTAATTACTTTACAAGCATTTACGCTGTAGTCAGACTTAATTTGTACTTCCGAAGTTGCATCTTACTACTTTTTTCGTATTCCTAGAAAAAAAAATTTCCAATACATGGTAAAGTCCTGTCCTCGTCCCGAGGTGGTACAGCTCTTTTCAGGCACACCACCATTCGAGGTGAGCTGGATACAATATTTTAACCACATACCAGCCTCCCTGCTATCTTCAATTTTTGGCAGTACCGGGAATCGAACTCGGGCCACCGACAACGACAGCTAATAGAGGTAACCGTTACGCTACGGTAGCGGACATTTTTTTCCAACAAAAGATAGCGAGATAAGGGTTCAATCACTCATTCATTCCACCAACTATGTGATTGATTGCTTGATTGACTTATTTATTTATTTATTTATTTATTTATTTATTTATTTATTTATTTATTTATTTATTTATTTATTTATTTATTTATTTAAGTAGGGGTTTCTTGCGCAAATTCTGTTCTGCTGGATACATGAGATATGTTAAAAATACTTGTAGGATGATATTTTCGAACTTACTAGTGCAAAGGGTCTATGCGTGTCGCTTTTGTTCCCAATATAGCGGGTTTGATCCGGCTGAGGTCAATTCCACCTTAGGGCGTTTAAATTCGACAACGCTCAGTAAAACAAAAACCATTTTCTTCTTCAGCCATTTACCACTTTGGAATTGCAACCAGCTACAATAAAAATAACAACACTGCGTCTTAACCAGTATTCTATGTTACATCACCTTTCAAGATCTGCCAAAGAAGTTTTATTGGGCATTTTTAATGACCTGTGGACCCTACGCCCATCTCCTGTCGAGTGGATTACTCAAATCATCATACCGATTCCTAGAGATGGCAAGGACCCAGCTGACCCTGTTTCTTACAGACCAATCATCCTCCATCGTTAAGACTCTGGAACGCGTGGTGAAGACACGATTGGAGTGGTGGTTGGAGCAAAATAACCTGTTACCGATCACACAGTGTGGATTTCGTACAGGAAGAGAAACTATAGATTTCATCAACATGTTGACCAAGGACATAGAGAGAACGTTCACGATGAATGGATATCTACTTGCTCTATCTTTGACATCAGAACTGAATACGACCCAGTAAATCTTAACGCCTTATTTGACAAGCTACGAGCATTATATAGTCCACCTACTTTTATTTATGGATTTACATCCTTTCTTATCTCAACGAGTACTTCACGCTCGAGATTCTTATAATAAATTATCTGGTCCACGTCATTTTTACAGCGGATTGCTGCAAGGTGCAGTATGTGGTCTATACAGTGGATGTGGAACATATTTTTAGCCTAGCTGCTCGAATTCTACCGTACACTGATGACGTTACACTTTATACATCGTCTACAAGTTTTACCGTTATTGCTCGTACCCTCGACTACGCTGCAAACAACTTATGGAAGTGGATAAGAAACAACGGACTCTCCTTATCCCCATCTAAATAGACGTCAATCATCTTTACCATAAAACTGATAGATTCTTATAATAAATTATCTGGTCCACGTCATTTTTACAGCGGATTGCTGCAAGGTGCAGCATGTGGTCTATACAGTGGATGTGGAACATATTTTTAGCCTAGCTAAACCTGGGGCAGTTCATCTTTACGGTTCGATCAAATGTACTTGGATAGTCGCCTTTCCTGCCATTGTCATATTACCCACATTTTGACTAAAACAGGCCAAACACTCAACATTCTACGTATGTTCACTCGGATTTTGTTGGGTGCAGACCCTGCAGTACTACTGGCTGATCTTGTATCGTTCTCTCATACATTCAACCATCGATTACGGAAACGTCCCAAAGAATATCCTTCACACAATCAAAATCTTCAGAATTGCGCTATGAGGATAGGCCTATGTCTCGGAGCCATGCGATCCACACCTACTAATGCACTTTTGAAGGAGGCTGCTGAGATGCCGTATAATATACCCCGTGAGATGCTCTGCAAGAAATTATTTCTTCAACGTTCGACATTGATTCAACACCTATTGCTTATTGCACTCCTGAGACAAGGTGCTGTTACATCGCAACACATCGGAAGAGCTCACTACAAACCAAACCCCCTCTCCTTCTGTAGTATTACAAAGAACTGGCATACATTCTACCTCTCGCTCTGAAAAGATCTAGTATTCGTGGATTTCGTTATCAGTACAATCGTTCTTTGAGTAATTTACCTATTGTATCCTTGGAAACGAGGCAATTTGGGTGCACTATATACTACTCAACAGCCAACTTCCCAAACGAAGGCCCTTCCCACAGATATGCTACGGACTTCATTACTTCATTACTTGTACGCCCTCGTTCGAAAACAAGCATGTCAACACTGGCGATCGGACTGAGAAATACAGACGGACAGGACGTGATTATGCTCTCATTCAGCCCAACATCCCTCAACAGCCATGGTTTACAAATCTTCGTTACAGCCGAGTGTCAAAAGTATCTATAATTTGTATGCGGTGTAACCATGGAACATTTCTGGCACATCTTTTCCGCATAGGAGTGGTCAATTCTTCACAGTGTCAATGTCAATATCCAGGAACTGATGACTTGAACCACATTCTATTTCAATAGGCTTATTACTCTGGACCGAAGGTTCAATTAATGAAAACATTGCTACGTTTGGGAGTTCCCTTCCAACGGCATTTTCCTTGCTCCTGGATGTAAAAATCATGGAACATTGATAACATTTTTGAAATCGGTGTATTAAAATATAAAAGTGTAATTATGATGTGATGTGTGCTGCATAGACTGAATATGAACATGAACTCTTTAAAGCTGGAATAACATGCAAGTAAAACCTTGGTTCTACAGTAATATATTTTGTAAATTTATCTGTATTGCTCTGTGTATATTGATGTATGTGATGACCAAATGGTAACGTGGCCAAGATCAATAATTTTTTTAAATCGTCAACTGTACGGTTTTGGTTTCCAGCATGTTTAAGATCTTCTCCATATGTAAATTTGTACATTATAATTTTTCTTACAATCTACAGCAATTTATTGAAAGGGCATTAAATATTATTATTATTATTATTATTATTATTATTATTATTATTATTATCATCCTCACCGGACAGAGTGGCTCAGGCGGTAGATGTCCTGGCCCTGGTTCGATCCCTGCTCAATTCGGTGGTATATGAAGAGGTTCAAATAAGCCAAGAAGTAAAATAATTTATGTGGGACAAAATTAGTGGGGCGTAAAACCATTATTATTATTATTATTATTATTATTATTATTATTATTATTATTATTATTATTATTATTATTATTATTAATGAAGACCCTAAAATACTACTACTGCTACTACTACTACTATTACAAGCATTTCCCCCACTCAAGGTTCCTTAAATATTCCATTACCCATGTCGGCTATTCCTATATATATTTCCTTTACCAACTTTGAAATTATCCGTCCTGTGTTTAAGGCCAAAGTTTGTGAGAAGAAGGAATGGCTGAGATCGAAACATCGATCCGTGGAAGAAACCGTCCTCTTATATTAAACTCCACTCTAGATAAGTATGCATTCTTTAAAAGGAAATAAGATCTCCGTGTACTTCCTAGAAGAAAAGCGGCAATAATTCACTTTCACCCAGGTGGGAGAAATTATCTGCGAAACCTGAAGTAAATGGCTAACTGCAATATAATTCATTCCACGTCAGAATATTCCCATCCCAAATGCAAATACATCTAGGTTATGATTGATTCCATGTTCCAGAACTTCTCCTGTTTCTGTACTGGGTTGAAATGTACTGCTCATCACAAAGGCTTTTAACAAAGTCTCTGTCCCTGGCATCGTATGAGGTATTAGAAACATGAATAAATGGCTATTCCTTACTCAACGGAACCAAATGGCCTAATTCACAATTTCAAATGAGGGGGTTTCTTTCCATGAGAGAGGGAACACAATACAACTCATATTTCGGGAACGAAGTCGGCTCCTTGGTACTGCTTGTTAAGTATATCCGTTAAGAACAGTCCACACCTGCGAAACACATAAAAGAAGCTCTCACTGAACTCTCGAGGTACCATAAGTTTCAGAGCTTATCTGCCAAGCTAACTGACTGACTGACTGACTGACTGAGCAATGACAAGGCCACAGTAGTACAATAGGCCGTGACGGTGTGCGGGCAAGTGTGATGCTTGTGTATAAAGACAATGTAAAACTAAGATTTTCTAAGTTCATATTAATTTACATGAAATTAGTACTCGACTCTAGATACAGTTCAATGCTAAATTTAGAAAGAATGTAAGGTTTGACAAGTAGCATTGCCTGAAGTATTTGGAGTGATAGCTACCCCTCATCAGCCGATGTCTTCAGGCGAAATAATATGCAGCTACCGCTAAAGAGAAACTAAAATAATGACAGAACGAATGATCACATTATTCAATACTAACAATCTAACTGGGGAAAATAGAGGACTAGGGAAACCCTGCGTTAAATTTCAACGTATTTGTTGGTTTTACTTTTCGCTGATGTGTCTACATCTAGTGTGAGGGTGTTTGAACACATTACACGAACCAAAATTCTAAAGTTTGTATCGGAGTACTTCTTTTCTTACTCGAGGCTTCAGAAGTTTCATGAAGTAAAATTCATTTTCATGTGCGAAGGTTTCGACAACAAACAAACAAACAAACAAACATGCGCTCTTACTCCTAGAGCCACGATTTGTGCAACTCGGACCTATATCATCACAAAATTATTGCACAGAACACAGTTTCTCTAGTGAATCATGTTTAAGGCTCTCTGCACTTCGTTCAAGATGCATCGTCGATACTAGTAAAAACTAACGTTCGCTAACTTTCAGGATTTGTCTAATCAGGGATGGCGTAATATCAATAAAACATGCAAGTCTTCCACAAAGAAAGTTTATCGTGTTGCCACATAAGTACTTTTGTTAGTGTAAGAAGTATAGTTAGATCATTAACACAGAAGCGAGCACTACTGAAACATTCGCAGCAAAACCGTGAACTGTAGTAATTCCACATAATTCTAAACTGTGCTAATATCATAAATCATTGCGTGTTGTAAACTGAAATCGTAATTTAAAACCGCTTCTAAGACATATTTCCATTACAGTGAACTGTGTGAGACTGTATTTACTCAACATTCGTCCCATAACAGGGTAAAAATTAACTATTTTCATTGTGCACTATCTCGATCTTTCGATCACTACGGTGAGAAATCTAGTGAACGTTAAGGACATTTTTCAACAATATTAAGTAGTACGGACTAATGTGGTGTGAATACAACCATAAAACCGCCTTAATCTGTTAATAATATTTGTTCAGAGACTGTGATAGAGACTGTGATAGATCACGTTTTCAAGTGCTTATGAACTGTGTATATAAACACTGTGTTTTCTACAGCATGGATTGTGAATGTTAATTCAATGCCGTTAAATCAATATAAAAATAGAACTGTGCATTACGACGGTGTGTAATATTAATATCCATAATATTTGTGAATTCAATAGTGCCTATTGAACTTTCCGTGTTCCGACATTACTTTCAACAACAACGGAAATCTTGGCAAAGTGCTACGAGACCCTGCTACATTAAACGTCGCTTCCAACGAGGGATTTACATGGTTTCTTCAGTTATGGTACCGATCGAGGGACGTCGACGAGGGAGATTGACGTGGTATCTTCACTGAACATCGCCGGTGCTGAGTTCGAGTCTTCGTCCGCACTTCGCGGAATATTCCAGACACCGTACAACTCCAACATTAGTAAGCAGATCTTCTTGTAATCTGAGTGAGTAATCACAACTGACTGACCTTTTACCAAGAACTCTGTTCAGTACAGTGTTCTTACAAGTGCTGCGTGCGGATATCAATTCATAATTTCATCGTCAGTTAAAAGTTCATATTTTTCTGTAAATTCCTTTCTAAGTCATTAATTAATTTAAGTGCTTTATTCGTTTCATTTTTTTTTTCAATTTAAACAAACTGAAAGACATACTGCAAGAGTTCAAATATTTCATTTATCAAACTTTCCATGACAAGTGTGTGTTTATTTTGTGTTTCAAAATTTAGAAAGACTGTAGGACAGCACCATAAATGATGAACTGACAATTTCCAAGGTGCTAAGTAATATGTGTGTGGTTTAACATTTAGAAAGACTGTAGGCTATTCATGATCTATAGAAGAACAATAATTATGTTTGAAATTCTCAAGCAAACAGACGTCAAGAAAATCATAACATAAATCTTTTCTTTTATATTTTTGCAAATATTAACTACCAAATTGAGTTGCAAGTGCAGGGTGATATATCTGTGGCTATTATTAATAAATTTTATAGAAAAAAGAATTATCATCTATGATTCGCCCTGCGATACTATCCGTCTCTGTACCTGCTCCAAAAAACACCGGACACTACCTGAGATCCTTCCCATGCTCAAACCCCAAAATCATTTCCCGGTACAATACATAAAAACTGTTTACATTATATTACACCCAAAACAAGTAACAATCCGAAAACTTCGCTTAGCTCCCGTCCGATCAGGACGTACACGTACGGTTGTACGTACACGATGCACTGCGAGTGCGAATACGTAACCTGCCTGAGGCAAGCAACGAGTGGGACAATGGAGTAGGAATGTATCGCTCATGGGCTGCAATAGTGGCACTACTCAAACTACGAAGTTCTGAGATAAATGAGTTCAAATTTTCCCTTAGTAGTTAAATGCAGGTCCGCCTCTGTGGTGTAGTGGTTAGCGTGATTAGTTTCCACCCGCGGAGGCCCGGGTTCGAATCCCGGCTCTTCCATGAAATTCTAAAAGTGGACGAGGGTTGGAACAGAGTCCACTACGAACAAGCGGTCTAAATGGTTCGATAGGATTTACTTAAAAGTTTCTCCTTCATTCCCCTAGCCGAAGCTATGACCTAGATATTTTCAGATGTCTCACTATCGCTGCAATGTTTTAATAGATTATTTTGGATTAAATTGAGAGTTTGCGGCATATAGTAATAAAATAAATTTACGGACGATGTTAGAGGCCGCAATAACTCCGATTTCGATTTTTTTTTTTTTAGTTGAGCCACTATCGCTGCTCATGAGCGATTATCATTCCGCTTATTAGTACGCATCATCTTTTTAATTCCATTCTGTTTCTTGGTGAACTGAGTGAAATTGTGTAATACAGGGCTGGGAGCCTGCTCCCTTTAACTCGAACCATGGCGGACAAATCAGGTGGTTCTACTGACACTCCGCTGAGTACGACTGAATTAAAAGGGACATCTAGCTTGTTGCCTGCGTGGCTCAGGCAGCGGCGCGCCGGTCTCTCACAGCTGGGTTCCGTGGTTCAAATCCCGATCACTCCATGTGACATTTGTGCTGGACAAAGCGGAGGCGGAACAGGATTTTCTCCTGGTACTCCGGTTTTCCCTGTCGTCTTTCATTCCAGAAACACTCTTCAATATAATTTCATCTGTCGGTCATTAACCACTGTCCCAGGGTAGTGCGACAAGCTTCGGCAGCCGGCACAATTCCTATCCTCACTGCTAGATTGGGGCTTCATTCATTCCATTCCTGATCCGGTCGAATGACTGGAAACATGCTTTGGATTTTCATTTTCATATCCCTTTCATCTATCCTGTTGTATTATTCAGATAAAGTCTAAATGGTAATAAAACCCAGTCTCAACCCACGATTTTACGTAAACGGCGTCTCACTGATGTGTCAGGTGACAACTGGAATGAAGGTGCTAGTGCAAAGAAATCTCCATCCCAATTAGTGGCCCCTCTATTTACTGTTCGGTACATTAGAGTGCACCTCATATTACTGCCTTCAGTCCGCCCGTAGTCAACACATTGAACTTGCCCAATTAGCCCTGCTTTTGACAGCGGCCACACAGAAACAATAGTCAAAATCAACAACTGTAAACAGCTGTTCTTACTACAAAGCACTCGATGTTGGACCATTAGCTGTTCGTGCAACACATCAAAAGCTTGTATCAAGTGAGGTACCATAGTATCTTGGTCCAGAACTAACTTTCACATACCGAGCGAGTTGGCCGTGCAGTTAGGAATCCTTTTTTCAAGTCAGGCAAATGCTGCGGCTGTACCTTTCCAGTCCTAGCCCTTTCTGATCCTTGTACCGTCGAAAACATTCGATGTGACGTTAAATCACTAGCAATGTACCGTCCAAACCGTTTATTGCGACATTGCTTTTATCGACGTATTGGATCTAACGGTCCCGTCTAAATCCTATAAAAACATTGTATTTAAAACATCGCTTAGTTACATGGCCTCTCAAACGCCCAAAATCTCACGCGTGCAGACAGCGGCGCAGAGTTCCTGTGCACAGTGCATCGGTCCCGCTCGGCTCGGCTCGGACCAACACTTCGTCTCTGGGCTACTCGGCTAAGCTCGGCTCAACTCAGCTCGGATTTGGAGCGCTACGGAGCAAGTAAGGAAGACTGAGACAGGGGGAGTGAGCGAGACAGGTGTGGGGAAAGATAGAGACAGCGCTATTGCTCCAAATCGAAGAGTGGGGGTCTGCACTCAAGTCAACTAAGCGAAGTCGTGTTTTGCACTGTGCACAGTGCATGCACAGTGCATGCACCCTGAGAGGCCCTGGACCTTAGTACGACGACGCTTATTACGACATATCGTATAGAACGACGTATTTTGATCACATTTTTGGAGAAATATATCAACTATAACGTCCAGTATTGATTTTTATTTCTTACGTATTAGGGGATTGCTGACAACAATGTAACTCTTATTATCGTAGATGTCCGACTCGTTGGTTGAATGGTCAGCGTACTGGCCTTCGGTTCAGAGGGTCCCGGGTTCGATTCCCGGCCGGGTCGGGGATTTTAACCTTCATTGGTTAATTCCAATGGCTCGGCGGCTGGGTGTTTGTGCTATCCCCAACATCCCTGCAACTCACACACCACACATAACACTATCCTCCAGCACAATAACACGCAGTTACCTACACATGGCAGATGCCGCCCACCCTCATCGGTGGGTTCGCCTTACAAGGGCTGCACTCGGCTAGAAATAGCCACACGAAATTATTATTATTATCATCGTAGATTTCAAATCACTCTGTCCGTTAAATAGTAAACACTAGCATTGCTGTAAAGATGTCGTAGAAGAAGAGGAAAGTGTTTAATACTGAAAAAGGTCACACATTTTATGGCGATTGGAAGCAAACGTCAGCATCGTGGAAGAAATGAGTATATCACACTAAACGATTTCTACAATTTGGAAAGACAGAGAGTAAATAGTCCCTTTTCGAAGAAAATTATTTAAAAATCAAGCAGGCCAGAGAATCTGACTACCGAGCCCGATAGCTGCAGTCGCTTAAGTGCGGCCAGTATCCAGTAATCGGGAGATAGTGGGTTCGAGCCCCACTGTCGGCAGCCCTGAAGATGGTTGTCCGTGGTTTCCCATTTTCACACCAGGCAAATGCCGGGGCTATACCTTAATTAAGGCCACGGCCGCCTCCTTCCAATTCCTAGGCCGTTCCTCTCCCATCGTCGCCATAAAACCTACCTGTGTCGGAGCGACGCAAAAAAAGAAGGTTAATCTGACTACAAGGTACAAGGATATCTTGAAGAATCTTTATTAGATGGTAAAAATGAAATGAAATGGCGTATGGCTTTTAGCGCCGGGAGTGTCCGAGGACAAGTTCAGCTCGCCAGATGCAGGTCCTTTGATTCGACGCCCGTAGGCGACCCGCGCGTCGTAATGAGGATAGAATGATGATGAAGACGACGCATACACCCAGCACCCGTGCCAGCGGAATTAACCAATTATGGTTAAAATTCCCGACCCTGCCTGGAATCGAAACCGGACCCCTGTGACCAAAGGCCAGCACGCTAACCATTCAGCCATGGAGCCGGACTCTCCGATGGTTTAAGCAGCAAACAACAAATAAGATCCCTACCAATGCAATTCTTCGCAGTCCCACTCCATAAGTAATAGGTAATAAGTAAATACAGTACTTAGTTCATTTAGATATCTTTTGAAGTTTTAACTTAATTCTGTTAATTAACCTTGTACGTGTGCAGCCTAAAACTTACATATATGACATTTTTACCAGTAACAAAACAACCGTTGTGTGCGACCGCCAATCAACGGTCGTTATAATCGATTTCTACTGTATATATACAAAATTCAGATGTTTATTTCCTTGTTCAGTGAAGATTCAGAAAGCATACGAACACTTCACGGCTCTGGAGCAAATGGAATTGTGCAAGAACTATCCTTTCATCTATAGCTTCAACTGAGGAAATACAGATCTGCTCATCGTAGTCCATCGTGTCTATACTTGGTCCGCCCCTGTGGTGTAGTGGTTAGTGTGATTAGCTGCCACCCCGGAGGCCCGGGTTCGATTCCCGGCTCGGCCACAAAATTTGAAAAGTGGTACGAGGGCTGGAACGGGGTCCACTCAGCCTCGGGAGGTCAACTGAGAAGAAGATGTTTCGATTCCCACCTCAGCCATCCTGGAAGTGGTTTTCCGTGGTTTCCCACTTCTCCTCCAGGCAAATGCCGGGATGGTACCTAACCTAAGGCCACGGTCGCTTCCCTCTTCCTTGTCTATCCCTTCAAATCTTCCCATCCTCCACCAAGGCCCCTGTTCAGCATATCAGGTGAGGCCGCCTGGGCGAGGTACTGGTCATCCTACCCAGTTGTATCCCACGAACCAATGTCTCACGCTCCAGGACACTGCCCTTGAGGCGGTAGACGTGGGATCCCTCGCTGAGTCCGAAGGAAAAACCAACGCTGGAGGGTAAACAGACAAAGAAAGAAAGAAAGAAACAAAGAATACAGTACTTGTCCAGAATCAGAAATTCCGTTTCTAAATGTCTCAAATATCAGGAAATTCTTCGCAGTCCCACTCCATAAGTAATTTACTGTAAATACAGTACTTATTTCATTTAGATTTCTTTTGAAGTTTTAACTAACTGTTTGACAATGATCGGTTATTATTTGTTCTCGAAAACACCAGCTGCGTGGCCTGTCCTATCCACTGTGTACACACAGAGTTCACTTAGCTAATAGAGAAGATGTATGAATCGAGGACGTGTTAACACGTCGAACTAACATAACTGGCCCCTCACAGTGGACTCTGTTCACATCTTGTGCAAGCACTGACAATTTGAATGCAACGTTGATAATGTGATGGCTGGAGGAGAGTTTCCCCGAATACCAAATAACGCAGGCATAATAATTTCAAGCCGGCCCCGTGGTGTAGGGGTAGCGTGCCTGCCTCTCACCCGGAGGCCCCGGGTTCGATTCCCGGCCAGGTCAGGGATTTTTACCTGGACCTGAGGGCTGGTTCGAGGTCCACTCAGCCTACGTGATTAGAATTGAGGAGCTATATGACGGTGAGATAGCGGCCCCGGTCTAGGAAGCCAAGAATAACGGCCGAGAGGATTCGTCGTGCTCACCACACGACACCTCGTAATCTGCAGGCCTTCGGGCAGAGCAGCGGTCGTTTGGTAGGCCAAGGCCCTTCAAGGGCTGTAGTGCCATGGGGTTTGGTTTGGTTTTTTAATAATTTCAATATGACACACCTCCAAGGTTAAAAATAATGCTTCGCTAGTGCAGTTGTTGATAACATATGTTTTGAAATTTTCTCCGCCCATCCCAATGGACAAGTTTTAATCCACGATCCACTTTTTAGGATTAGAAGAAACGAGTGAGTTTGTCTTTCGGTTAGCGTCGCGCAGCTGTAAGCTTGTATTCAGGAGATAGCTGGTTCGACCCCCCAATGTCGGCAGGCCTGAAGCGGGTTTACTGTGGATTCCCATTTTCACATCAGGCTTATTTTTGAATGCAAGTAATGAAATTGTACGTTATTTGAAATCCTGGTACATCCATCGCAAACTTAGTTCTCAACAACTAATGCACGTAGATACCCCGCCATTTATCACAGTAACACAGATCATTACCCAACATTTGAAATCAAAAAGTGAATGGAACCAATGACAACCTTTTGCCACATTCTGGTTAACAATACCATGATCACGCGAGCTTATAAAGAAAGGTGGCAATAACGTATTCTTCGGAACTCAGTAGGTGATACGGACCTTAAGCGTTTGATACGTCGTTCGTTAACGAAGATAGTGCACTAATAATACCTTCCGAGTCCTATTGTGAATCTGACTTAATCGCACGGAAAATGCAGAGTTAAGTCGAGATAAGTTTATTTGTTTCACGCCGCATCGACACAGACAGGTCTTATCGAGATGGTGGTATAGGAAAGGACGAAGACTGGGAAGAAAACCACCCTGGCCTCAGTTATGGTACAGTTATGGTGAGAATGGGAAACCACGGAAAACCAGCTTCAGGTCTGCCGACAGTTGGGTTCGAATCCAATGTCCGCTAACTGGTTAGCCAACACGGTCTGTGGTCCAGATTTCCAACAGCTAACCCGTTTCCGGTCATTTTTATTCTAATAAAAACAAATAATGTTTTCAATGGCCATTTGCCGGTGCAAGAGGCACTAGTATTCCAGAAATATGCCTTCAAAAGGCGTTCTTTAAGGCGTCCCTAAATCTACTGAGACGGGTGAAGTGCTGTTAAATAACAACCGTTCCCAGAGGCTTGAACACGGTAGGTGAGTATATGCCAGTGGGGTTCCTCAGTCAGCCTTGTAAGTTACAGAAGGTGTAATCACTCCTAGATTCCTTTCCTGAGTACCGTGCGAAGCTCTTCACAGAACGGCAAATACAGTAGCGAAGGCGATACAAAGTGGCAAACTCAATGAATATACCAAAATGTCGCGGCCTTCAGCCATCCTCAGCATCATAAAAAATACTCTTGAATTGTTTGGGGATAACGCATTCCTCAAATATTACTTCCTTAAGAATATTCTTCATGATACAACACTAGGCACAAGAAATAACTAGTCATGTGATGAGGTGCACGCGACCCTTGGCCTATATGACGGCAGGTGAAGTTCCAGTCTAGCTGATGCGATGGCTGGCAAACGCCAAGCTGAAAATAGCTGGCGACAGATGTACTTCGTAGCGTTCGGGCTCTTCCCTGTGCAACTACTTCCTATCGTAAAGGCTTTACGCTTTTCGGGGTCGCGATTTTGTGTTACTTTTACGCTATTAAGAAATTTCCAATTTCACCTTTCACGCATATTTTAAGCGATGCATTAAGTTACTTCTTTAACGTCCATTTTTACTCCAATAACGGACGCCGAGGTACCGGAATTTTGTCCAGTAGATCTTTAACTAGTCGGAAAGCTAAAGGTACAAAATTTTCAATCCTCCAGTTTCAAATAAATAATTCTTCTTCCTCTACCACGTTTCCTTTTTCCTCTATTTTCCCCTTTTTAAAATGTATTGAGGTCAGCACTTCATACGAATTTGACCCAGTTTTACGACCAGATGCTCTACCTGCCCCAACCCTGTGTGGTGGTGGTGGTGGTGGTGGTGGTGGTGGTGGTGGTGGTGGTGGTGGTGGTGGTGTGATGTACTGAATGTAGATTAATATGAGTGCTATAAGATGAATAAAAGACACCCAATCCCTGAACCAGTGGAATTAACCATACGCAGTTAAAAATTTCGATCCCACCGTGAATCAAACCTGGTGCTTTCTGAATTGAAGGCCAGTACGCTGACCACTCAGCCAAGGAGCCGGGTTATTTCCACAGTAATGAACAATATAAGATATAGCACCACACATATACCTGATAGTCAAGAATCGAGCTGGGAAAATAATTCAAATTCTTGCCAAATTGTAAACTTCCCAATCAATAGTAATCATACAACATAGTAATGCATTTAAAAAATGCAATCCTTACGTTTCACATCTACACTGAAAAACAAAACGAACCCTTGACCCAGACTAGCCAGGATTACTGCTGCCCATCCAGAAGACTATGAGATATTGAAGTCCCACGTGGACAGCGTTACGATGTTTTCAGGTGTATAAGTAATACAGCTAGTCGGAAAGCTAATCCGAGGGCTAGCTGGGAATCGAAGCCTGGACCTATGGGTAAGAGGCACGCATGTTAGCCGTACTCCACATTTTTCTTTATCTAGTCCACTGTCATACCAAGGAAGTGATGGGTTAGTTCTTTATTCCAAGTCACAAGTAATTTATATCCGCCCTAGGTTCCACGTCCAAACCTGTAACACTGGATCAGTTCAGTTGCGTCCATCTCACAATATGGTTCCGAAAGAAAGCCCTTTTCTTCAATTAATGTAATGAAGTCCAGAACTATAATACTGATATTCCCTAGTTCAATGAAGGTCCAGAGAGCATGTGAACACTTTAAGTCTCTGGAGAGAATGGAATGGAGCAAAATCCACCCTTTCCCCCTAGCTTCATCTCGGCAAAAAGGAATATTTATTTATTTATTTATTTATTTATTTATTTATTTATTTATTTATTTATTTATTTATTTATTTATTTATTTATTTAATTGTGCTTCTGACAAATATACCTAACTTAAACCGTTTACCATCCAGCGTTGGTTCTTCCACCAGACTCAGCGAGGGATCCCACCTCCACCGCCTCAAGGGCAGTGTCCTGCAGCTTCAGACTCTGGGTCGGGGATACAACTGGGGAGGATGACCAGTACCTCGCCACGCGGCCTCACCTGCTATGCTGAACAGGGGCCTTGCGGGGGATGGGAAGATTGTAAGGGATAGACAAGGAAGAGGGAAGGAAGCGGCCGTGGCTTTAGGTTAGGTACCATTCCGGCATTTGCCTGTAGGAGAAGTGGGAAACCACGGGAAACCACTTCCAGGATGGCTGAGGTGGGAATCGAACCCACCTCTACTCAGTTGACATCCCGAGGCTGAGTGGACCCCGTTCCAGCCCTCGTACTACTTTTCAAATTTCGTGGCAGAGCCGGAAATCGAACCCGGACCTCCGGGGGTGGCAGCTAATCACACTAAACATTACACCACAGAGGCGGACCTCTTTTCCCCATTAATGGCTCAAATCATGACAAACCGGGCGAGTTGGCCGTGCGCGTAGAGGCGTGCGGCTGTGAGCTTGCATCCGGGAGATAGTAGGTTCGAATCCCACTGTCGGCAGCCCTGAAGATGGTTTTTCGTGCTTTCCCATTTTCACACCAGGCAAATGCTGGGGCTGTACCTTAATTAAGGCCACGGCCGCTTCCTTCCAACTTCTAGGCCTTTCCTATCCCATCGTCGCCATAAGACCTATCTGTGTCGGTGCGACGTAAAGCCCCTAGCAAAAAAAAATCATGACAATGAAAGAATCAGTCCTCGGTGTGATTTTTGGACAATCTAAGATGACAAGGTGGTGATGACTTTTAAGGGATCTAACGGGGTAATCGACCTTGCACCAGAAAATGCTACATTGATTTTGTGTTATAACTAGCTGATGTACACGGGCTTCGCTACGGGATTCTCAGAAAGACTGACTTTTCGGTTTTCCTAATTGAAGTCAACATAGGTCATTACAAAAACATCAGTAGGAATGTAGCGATTGAAAACAATGTTATCATATAAATCAATCAATCAGTCACTACTGATCTGCATTTACGGCAGTCGCTCAGGTGGCAGACTCCCTATCTGTTGTTTTCCCAGCCTTTCCTTAAATGATTGTAAAGAAATTGGAAATTTAATGAACATCTCCCTTGGTAAGTTGTTCCAATCCCTAACTCCCCTTCCTATAAACGAATATTTGCTCCAATTTGTCCTCTTGAATTCCAACTTTATCTTCATATTGTGATCTTTCCTACTTTTAAATGACACCACTCAAACGTATTCGTCCACTAATTTCATACCACGCCATCTATCCACTGACAGCTCGGAACATACCACTTAGTCTAGCAGCTCGTCTCCTTTCTCCCAAGTATTCCCAGCCCAAACTTTGCAACATTTTTGTAACGCTACTCTATTTTCGGAAAAACCCAGAACAAATCGAGTTGATTTTCTTTGGATTTTTTCCAGATACTGAATCAAGTAATCCTGGTGAGGGTCCCATACACTAGAACCATACTCTATTTGGGGTCTCACCTGAGACAAATATGCTCTCTACCGAGCTCGATAGCTGCAGTCGCTTAAGTGCGGCCAGTATCCAGTATTCGGGAGATAGTAGTTTCGAACCCCACTGTCGGCAGCCCTGAAAATGGTTTTCCGTGGTTTCCCATTTTCACACCAAGCAAATGCTGGGGCTGTACCTTAATTAAGGCCACGGCCGCTTCCTTCCCACTCCTAGCCCTTTCCTGTCCCATCGTCGCCGTAAGACCTATCTGTGTCGGTGCGACGTAAAACAACTAGCAAAAAAAAAAAATGCTCTCTCCTTTACATCCTTACTACAACCCCTAAATACCCTCATAACCATGTGCAGAGATCTGTACCCTTTATTTACAATCTTTTTATGTGATTACCCCAAAGAAGATCTTTCCTTATACTAATACCTAGGTGTTTACAATGATCCCCAAAGGGAACTTTCACCCCATCAACGCAGTAATTAAAACTGAGGGGACTTTTCCTATTTGTGAAACTCACTTGATCAAATGAAAAACCGCACACTTTCTCACTTTTAACGAACAGTACTATAGTGCCGATCTAACAGTCTAAAGTTCCAGAGCTGGAATGACCAAGTCGCAGGCAGCCGTGAACTGTCCTTTGCCTTTATTCCGTTAAATATGCACACTGCTCATGCCAATCAGTGCCTCAGAGTAGGGACTGAATAGCTCGAATGGAATGATGAATCAGTGTGTTACGTACCAGTAGTATCAGAAAATTTATGAACCAGAGGAATGGCATGCTAAAGAAGAAAGTTATCTAACTCCCCAGCTACTTCCCGCCAATATTCAGGCAGGCTTTACACTCGGTACGACCGGGCGAGTTGGCGTGTGCTTAGGGGTGTGCTCAGCTGTGAGCTTGCATCAGGGAGATAGTGGATTCGAACCCCACTGTCGGCAGCCCAGAAGATGGCATTCCGTTGTTTCCCGTTTTCACACCAGGCAAATGCTGGGGATGTACCTTAATTAAGGCATAAGCCGCTTCCTTCACACTCCTAACCCTTTCCTATCCCATCGTCGCCATAAGACCTATCTGTTTCGGTGCGACGTAAAGCAAATTTAAAAAATACGGTACGCAGCAGTAATCCTATCTATCGGAGATCAGTGACAACAAAAGACACAAAGCACATCACAACAAACAACGGCCAATGTAATGTTATTGTTGATCAATTTTATGAGCTTTCTATATTATAGGCCTTCACATTAAGTTTTCTTTCGACTCTTTGATATTAGGTCGTCTTAAAAAAATATGTAGTTCATTATTCTCCGACTTTACATACCGATTTTCATTAAAATCTGTTCACCTATCTTCTCTGCGACCCGGCGCTGATATAGACTTAGTAACAAAAATCCAAATTCATGAATATCTCTGTGATCATAGCCAGTACGGTAACAATGTATAAGGCATAAATGATCGGAAATTTAATATTATATAACTTTAGTTACCATAAGCAGTATTAAATATTTGAGAATTACATTTTTGTCCTTCCCCTAAATTACCATTTCACTCAGCGTGAATAAAATTATTTATGGCCTAGATTATAGCGACTTACTTCCCGACTTTTCATACCGATTTTCATTAAGATAGGATCACCAATAACATAAACATTTGAGAACTAAATTTTAGGCCTTCCCCTAAACTACCATTTTTCTCAGCGTGAATACAATTATTTATAGCATAGATTGTGGCGACTTATTCCCCGGCTTTGTCTACCGGCTTTCATTAAGATACGACCACCAGTAACATAAATATTTGAGAATTAAATGTAAGCCCTTCCCCTAAACTACCGTTTCACTCTGCGTGAATAAAATTATTTATAGCCTAGATTATAGCGGCTTGTTTCTCAACTTTGTATACCAATTTTTATTCAGATAGGACAATTAATAACATGCATATTTCAGAATTAACTTTTATGCCTTCCCCTAAACTACCATTTCACTCAGCGTGAATAAAATTATTTATTTAGCCTAGATTGTAGCGGCTTATTCTCCGACTTTGCATACCAATTTTCATTAAATTCTCTTGAGCCGTTTTCTCGTGATGCGTGTACATACATACATACATACAGACAGACGGACAGAAATTACGGAAAATTAAAGAATGCATTTCCTTGTTACTGTGGACACGACTGATGCAGGAACACCATCCTTTTGAAATTCTGAGCAATGTACAGACAAAACTCTTATTTTATATATATAGATTTATGTACAATACCAAGGGCTCTGGTTATCAGACAGTATCAAAAAAATTAAAGATATGCAGAATGATGACCGATTCTCCGTAACAACATACAACGCAGAGGGGCGTAAAATGTCGTGACGTCATCAGCTTCTTGTTGAACAAAAGGAAACCCGTGGGGTATTCAGCTCCTTAGAGCCTCTGCCTTGTCAAGGCGGCTGATGCGAAGCCAGATGATCAGCACACATTAAAATGCCACTTGGTCAGCGAGACATGCTCAGCCGTATGGCTTGGTTTCATGACCGCATCTATTCGAGAAGCCACGATTTAAAGTGGAGCCTTATGTTTTGGATTCCACCTATAACTTGAGGTCCTGACATGATATAATCAGGAAATCAACATCCTTTTATTATGATAAGTTTACTTTAAATTTTAAATCCTCAGGCTACACCCGGTACACGAATGAAGTGTTAATATACAAGAACAGAGACGTAGTTGTTCGGCCCCCTGGCTGAATGGTATACGGGTCAGAGGTTTCCGGGTTTGATTCCCGGCCAGACCGAGGATTTCAACTGTCTGATAACACCATCCTTTTGAAATTCTGTCTGTCTGTCTGTCTGTCTGTCTGTCTGTCTGTCTGTCTGGTCATCAGCCCGAAGGCTGGTTGTACCCCAAATAGCACTACCAAAGGATATGCGGTTGTTAGGAAACCACAAGAAGCACAGAAGATACTAAATTGAGCGTACTAGGCAATATGAGGAGTGACGTAGTCTGCCACTGCTTTCCTCACTGCGCCAGAAATTGCCACTGAAGCCCGATATTCTATGAGAACGTCGATACGCACAAACATGCTCCAAATGTCATCACTACTCTGCATCACACTTACCCCAGCAATTTCCATACTGTCACAGCCATAAATGAGACTGGGACTTCGGTGGAAGCTACAGTTTGTTCTGGCCTGAGACAAGAAAGATGTAAAAATACTACATCCATTAAGAAGTGGCAGCAAGCGTTTGGACTTCAACTGCGTATTATTAATAATTGCCCTCGTTTGCGGACTGTTTCTGTTCGTCTTAATAAACGTATCTTCAACTGCTCGCAACGCACTACGCTACAAAATACCACAGAAATACGCAATAGCAAATACACCCCCGCCCTCACCACTGGGCTGTCGCCAGGAAAGGCATCTTGCCTTAAAACTAGGCCAAAACCATATCATGCCCAAACCCCAATGTTTGGAATTAAGGACAGGAAGAGAGGAAGAATATAATTAGAGTTTCAGGAGCGAAAAGCTATCGCCGACGGGTTAATAAACCTCAATTCATGGTGGAATGATATAGGGTACCGTAATTGTGTTTTTGGGTGGGGGTCTCTCCGACCGAAATGTAATATCGGATGCCAGCGGATCACGATATAAGTCTAATAATAATAATAATAATAATAATAATAATAATAATAATAATAATAATAATAATAATAATAATAATGGGTATTTCAAATGACAGGAAAACAATAGTAACGGGGAGCTTGGTGTGTTCGGGAAATTCGGTAGTAAAATGTGGAGCGTCCGCCTCTGTGGTGTAGTGGTTAGTGTGATTAGTTGCCACACCCGGAGGTCCGGGTTCGATTCCCGGCTCTGCCAGGAAATTTGAATAGTGGTACGAGGGCTGGAACGGGGTCCACTCAGCCTCGGGAGGTCAAATGAGTAGAGGTGGGTTCGATTCCCCCCTCAGCCATCCTAGAAGTGGTTTTCCGTGGTTTCCCACTTCTCCTCCAGGCGCCGGGATGGTACCTAACTTAAGGCCACGGCCGCTTCCTTCCCCCTTCCTTGTCTATCCCTTCCAATCTTTCCATCCCCTATCAAGGCCCCTGTTAGGCAAAGCAGGCGAGGCCGCCTGAGCGCAATACTGGCCATACTCCCCAGTTGTATCACCCGACCCAATGTCTCACGCTCCAAGACACTGCCCTTGAGGCGTTAGAGGTGAGATCCCTCGCTGAGTCAGAGGGAAAAACCAACCCTGGAGGGTTATCAGATTAAGAAAGAAAGAAAGAAAGAAAATATGGAGCGATTTATGGAGTGGAGTCTCGGTTAGTTCGCAGCACTGTTACGAGATGAAAGGTTTGGGCCTCAATGCTGCGGTTAACGAGGAGGTCGTAAGGCTACCAGCTTATAAATTATCTGGCGAGGTTAAACAATAAATATCTCACCACAAAACATAAACCGCAGCTATTCATAACTAAAAACCACGAAATTATCGTCACCAGTCATATATTTGAAGATTACCACACTTCACATTAGGAAAGTGTACAGACCCGTGCACTTTCAATGAGGTACGTTCACAACTTTCATAGAAGTCTAGAAGGATAACGAGGAGCAGAAAGGACATCATATAATTCAGATGGATCCAAGCGGGTCTCTACACAGATACAGTGGGTAAGAAATTAGATTTACAGAAAAGTAAAATGGGAAAAGAAGCAAGGATAATTGCACAAATATATAATTTTTTTTAATTTCTACATGTACATATTGAAAATATAGATAACCACATAAATAGTGTATATACTTCCTACTATACCGGGTGGTACAGCTACCCCTGCCGAGCTCAATAGCTGCAGCCGCTTAAGTGCGGCCAGTATCCAGTATTCGGGAGATAGTGTGTTCGAACCCCACTATCGACAGTCTTGAAGATGATTTTCCGTTGTTTCCCATTTTCACACCAGGCAAATGCTGGGGCTCTACCTTAATTGAGGCCATGGCCGCTTCCTTCCCACTCCTAGCCGTTTACTGTCGCTTCGTCGCCATAAGACTTATCTGTGTCGATGCGACGTAAAGCAACTAGAAAAAAAAACAGCTACCCCTATTTTTCCCGAACATATACAACCAGCTAGGAATGAAAAGTCTCTCAGTCCTTTTCTTACAGCAATTTTATGTGCAGTTAGACCGATATAAATTTCTCCGCACAATGCAAAAACGGTACAAGAGGCAATAAGTGAGGCCCATTTCAAAAACAATGCACCATTTTTGGTAGAGCGCAGTCCAATTCTCTAGTCATTTAAAAAAATGTTACTGTACTGTTCAAACCATAGCTGTCTGTAGAGAATAGCTCACCTGATTGGTTCATGAAGCCATTTTCTTTTGATAGAAAAGGGCGGTCACGGTATCATAGAAAACGGGAAAGCTTAGGACCAATTAAAGACCTGTCAATTCACCACCATTCTGAACAGTCTCATCTCATCGAAATTGATAGAAAAGTGTTTTTCACAGCATATAATTTATCGCACGGAAATGCTGTACAGCAGATTTGATAGCTTACGCCATGTAATTACTACCGTCACACTGTTCAGTAAAGTCATAAAACTGAACCATAAGACTGTAACACATCAGCAACTTCACGAAGAGAACTTTAAGGGCTCGAGTTTTACGCTGGACGTAGCTGCGCGGAATTAAGCATGTTAAATGTACATGGGCAAGAGTTCGAAACCTTATTAAGTCATGCCTTTTTTATGTTTTCATTTTGGACTCGCCTAGGCATCCTTTACGAAAACATGACTTTTCTGAAGTTTCAGATATACGTCTTAGGAAGTTATAACATATAGAGTTAATAATTATCGCCACGTAAGCACCGATTAAAGACAAATTAATTGAGAATACCGCCTGAAACATTATACTGGACTCATTTAACCAAGTAAGAGGTTCACCGAGCTCGATAGCGGCAGTCGCTTAAGTGCGGCCAGTATCCAGTAATCGGGAGATAGTGGGTTCGAACCCCGCTGTCGGCAGCCTTGAAGATGGTTTTCCGTGGTTTCCCATTTTCACGCCACGCAAATGCTGGGGTTGTACCTTAATTAAGGCCACGGCCGCTTCCTTCCCACTCCTAGCCCTTTCCTGTCCCTTCGTCGCCATAAGACCTATCTGTGTCGGTGCGACGTAAAGCAACTAGCAAAAAAAAGTAATAGGTTCATACTCTACGCGTAGGGAATGGTTACAAATATCAGGGCTTAAGAGACACATGATACTTTAGTTCTCTGTGGTGTGTGCAGCAAGGTAAACCTGTCAGCACACTCGTGTTCATAACTTGTAACTTACAAGATCATTTTCGAAGCGATAGTGTAGATTATCCACTATTACAGAGATTCAAGATCTATTGTTTGTCGCCTGAAGTGGCTACATTGCACTAATCACAGCATGCATGTGATGTTTCGAGGGATTCAGAGTTCGAATCTAGTTACGAACTTTTGAATTTTATTTTTATTTTTGTAGTCTTAAAGGCATTCGTAATTAAGGTTTACCTTCGTCTACCTCTGTGATGTAGTGGTTAGTTTGATTCGCTGCCACCCATGGAGGCTCGGGTTCGAATCGCAGCTCTACCAAGGAATTTGAAAACGTGGTACGAGGACTGGAACGGGGTCCACTCAGCCTCGGGAGGTCAACTGAGTAGAGGGGTTAGATTCCCACCTCTGTCATCCTCGAGTTGGTTTTCCGTGTTATCCCATTTCTCCTCCAGGCAAATGCCAGGATGTTACCTAATTTAAAGCCACGGCCGCCTCCTTCCCTCTTCCCTGCCTACCCCTTCCAATCTTCCCATCCTCTCACAAGGCCCCTATTCAGCAGTTAGGCCTCCCTTCCCAGTTGTATCCCCCCGACTCAAAGTCTCACGCTCCAGGACACTGTCCTTGGTAGAGGAGGGATCCCTCGCTGATTCCGTGGTTAAACCCAACTCTGGAGGATAAACAGAAAGAAAAAAGAAAGAAATAAAGAAAGAATGAAATAAGGTTTAAGTCTCAAAAGTCACTTTTTACTTTTACAAGGAAAGCATACATAAGAAAGGAATAATAATATGCGAGTTTCATGTTGCAAACGGCTAAAACGAATGAAGCGCACTGCACTTACTGTCAGCATTATGACACACCCATTCAAACAAGCAACTGCTCACGTCTGACTCGAAGAACGACTGACTTCATACGTAGGGCACATAAAACAGCACATAGTAATTTTTACACCGAAGTACGAACATCTACTGTACGTTTAGCGCAAAAGCAAATATTACTTATTCACGAGATGATTATGTGAATATGGTACTACTTTATAGGGAAGCAAGACAGAATTCACGGAGAGTCAGGCACTTGTATCAAGAACGATTTCCTGTACGAAGGATGCCAAATCCAGATATATTTCGAAGTGTTGAAGGAAGGTTGCATGCACAGGGGTCATTTCATACAATACACCCCGTTCGGGATGTTCCAGTGACGTCTGGAAATAACGAAGAAGCTGTTCAAAATTCAGCTGCGTACAACCGGCATACAAGCTCACGGGCCATTGGAAATGACCTCTGCCAGGTTGAGTGGCTCAGACGGTTGAGGCGCTGGCCTTCTGACTCCAACTTGGCAGGTTCGACCCTGGCTCAGTTCGGTGGTATTTGAAGGTGCTCAAATACGTGAGCCTTGTGTCGGTAGATTTACTGTCCTACGGGACTAAGTTTCGGCACCTCGGCGTCTCCGAAAACCGTAAAAATAGTTAATGGAACGTAAAGCAAAACAACATTATTATTAATATTACTATTATTATTATTATTATTATTATTATTATTATTATTATTATTATTATTATTATTATTATTATTATTATTGTTGTTGTTGTACCGGGAGCTACACCTCAACGCCGCGCATTCAAAATTAGCGCCTAAAGGAACTCCTCTATCAATCAAAAGTGCCCTAATAACACAACAAGTTGGAACTTTAATCAGAAGATGTCTCCACTGAAATATTAAGTAATTTTGTTATTCTGCAGTTTCCTAAACTGACTGAATTTCTCCTGGTTTTGTTTTGATATACATCAGGAAGTTTGGAAATTTTTTCACAGATGACACTACCAAAAATCTATGATCATGCACCCTGGTGCAAGGTGTAAAATCTTATAACTGAAAGAAGTTTTGTATTTCTAGGTTTTCCATAACTGATCTATGTTCATTTATTTTTGGGTTGGCAACCCTCCTTTTTTCCTTCCGCCAGATTTGAATCTGCCCAATCAAAAATTTCTGTAATTAATTTTCAACCTATCACAGGCTTCTTGTTCGATTCTGAGTGTAACTTTGAGATTAACCAATTAAATTGGGAGGGTGTGGCTGATTTAGTCTTGAATGATATCGAACCTTCCCTGAGGGTTTATAAACTGCGGATTTTCACGTTTCTTGGCCAACTGATCGTCGTCTATCTGAGTGTGTGTGTTTAAGCAGGAGGCGGACGGCCTCTTTCGTCGGCAGTAGAACATTTATAAAGTAATGGCCAGATAAATTACATCTTTCTTGTTGTAGCTTCCTCCGCAGCTTAATCCGAGGGGAAAGGTCCGAATCTTTAGTTATGTAACCTACTTTTCTAAAATCTAACTTTCTTCCGGCTAATGTAAACATTTCATGAAATCTTTAACTGTAAACCGGGGATAGAGAGTGACGTACCCTCTCGAGCTCCCCTTCATCTTGGTTTGAGGGGACTACGTTTGGTAACTGTTTTTCTTCATTTCCGTGATGTATTAATTGAACCTTTATTCGTGTCACCTCAGTAGCTTGGAATTAGCCCCTGTATCTCTGGGCCAAGAGCCCCGTTAGGATTTTATTCTTCATTCTCTAGGAGTCCATGTGTACGCATCCATTCATTTTGTGTTCGGGCCATCTT